>NC_047031.1:31120532-31406807 GCF_902652985.1 Pecten maximus | reverse complement strand
ATGATAATCCCATAGATTTTTTAGTTTTGGTTTAGATGTTATGTTAGGTCATCTGACTTTAGATGCATTCTTGGGGCGTACTTTAAAATAAAGTTATGGGACCAAGCAAAATTAAATTTTGGGAACAAAACGATGAGGCTAGATCGGACCACGTTTGTTATCAGTTTTGAATAGATGCGTGAATTATGCTAAATTAGTTAATAACATACGTGTATATATATAATGCATTGATTGCATAACTAGTTGGTCCTACAATCTAACACAGCCTTGTCATATTTATTTTAAGACAAAAGTGTAATAACTATTGTGACGTCATAAAAAGTTAACAGAGTTAGTTAATTTATGACGTCACACAATTGTTCCTGCGTTGAAAACCCTATATCATCCGAGATAAAATTCACCTGAGGACAGATGAAAGGGCCAAACTGGGGAGTTTGAGGTAAATCCATCAAAGTCATTTTTGCATGACTTGATGAACTTAATCAACTATGGAATAATATTGTGTTTGTGGCGTTTAAGGACTAATTGCCGAATAGCATTTCTGTGGCAGAAGAATCTGAGATTGTTTTTTCTATGTGACGTTGGATTACATTTGGGTTGGAACAACATCTGCTGAATGAGAGTCAAGGTTTTGTAAAAGAAGGAATGAGCTTTACAGGGAGTCGCGAGAAGGGGGCCAAAAGGAGAGACGATATTTTAATACAGAATTCTTTAGAATCCTTATCTGATGACAAAAAAGCTAAAATATCCAGCCTGGCTGTACACACTTGGTCTTCTGTTTTACTTTTCACGACTTCGAACAAAGAGGACAAGGGTCATGGTATTCACTTTTAAGAAAGCTCATTTGTAATGCTATCAACTTCTAATGCAAGTATATGCATGACTACGCTATATTGAAAAAACAATTTCAACAGGGAAATTTAACTATAGACGTAGAGTTGATTATAAAACTGCATTGGGAAATAACATTCGAAGTGTCGTTCACTGTTAATATGTAGAAAGCTGTGATTGATAGAAGCTTTTGATAAAACAAAAAAACAAAAACTATTTTATTTTTTATTCTCATTGCAGAATGAACCTTAAGGACAAATACCTGTTGGTTGCCGCTATAGATTTCGGAACAACGTATACTGGTTATGCCTACTCTTCACGACATGAATTCAACACCGATCCACTGAAAATAAATCTGATGACATGGAACGCAGGATCAGCAGGACTCGTGTCTCTAAAATCATCTACCTGCGTTTTGTTTAAGCCAGATGAGACATTTCACTCTTTCGGCTATGAGGCAGAAGACCAGTATAATGAGCTTGCCATGGACGACGACCATAAGGACTGGTTTTTCTTTCGGCGCTTCAAAATGGAATTGTACACTGATCATGTAAGTTGCAAGAACTGTGAAATATTTTTGTTGATTTTTTTTTTTAATTGTGAACAACATCCCTGTTGAAGTTGAATCGACTCGTATTGCATTAAACTCTAGTTTCAAATATGTATGCATTTATTCTTGCACGTCCTTTCATGCAGGATTCTTGTACTCATTTCAACATACCTGTTGTGTACATCTGCAAATTCTTGAAATTTAACGAAGCTTTAATGTGACAGTACCAGATAGATGCTTTGTACATAGTGCCAAAACTTCCATCTTTCTTCTTTGAGGCATAGTGCTGTGACGCTGTCAAAGTTGCTACACATACTTTATACATACATGTATGTATCACGGCATGGCGAGACCAGAAATCTCATTCCTTGTCATCGCTCCAAATATCGCCATAATTTAATGCATACATTATGTATATCAATAAAAGATATACTATTTCATGGCATTAATCTACTAGCCCTTTTCCTTAAGATAAATAATTAATATACACGCGCATTAAATCAAAGTAAAATAATGTATCAACTTGTGATAAGGTTTATAAATACTAAAATAAAAGTGAAATAAATTACTAGTAAAAAGAGGTAGAAGAAGGACGTCTCTAAGGATTTAAATGAAACATGTACCCGATACATATTTCAGGTTGACAGAAACAAGATGTTGCAAACAGAAGACGGAAAGAAAATGTCGGCAATCAAGGTTATATCGGCTGTTATATCCTATCTGAAAAGTCATCTCACGAAAACAGTCAAAGATAGTGCTATCGATATTTCCGATAAGGATATCAGATGGGTAGTCACTGTACCTGCAATATGGAGTGATCCAGCCAAGCAAATGATGCGCGAGGCAGCCGAACAGGTGAGTGCTGTTTACAGAGCGTATTCATTGTAGCAATCTGATGTCTCATTGTTGTAGCTGGTTTTTTAAATATATATTAGTGATTGTTTCAGGCTGGCATTGCTAGAAATCAGTTGCTCCTAGTGTTAGAGCCAGAGGCAGCATCAATACTTTGTAAGCACATGCCCGTGTCCAAACTTGTCGACGGTGACCGTGAAGACAAAATAGAATCATTCCGAGTCGGATGCAAATATATGGTGGTTGATGCAGGAGGTATGTAGCCTGAAACGGAAATGCTTATTTATGTTCATGTCAAGTCAGGTATCTAATAACAGATATGAAATACATCACACATTAACACCGAACGGATTAATAATATACTTTATTATCGCGTGCAAAGGTGCTGTTGCAGAACCGCCCACAGCGATTTCTTGAAATCGACTATATTTTCCAGTAAAGCTATAAAAATACATATGGAGCAAGATGTTATTTTCTACTTGACCCATAAGCGCCCCCATAGCGCCATCTACTTCACTTTTTCGTTTACAAGCATACTTGTGTTTTTCACAGACCCATAAGTGGTAATTCTGTTTGTCACTGAGAGGTTTTCTGACGACTAGGTATTGTACATACATTGTAGTTCAAAATGATAAACAGTTGACCATGAAAAAACAAACGAGTTTAGTACAAGATGACGTAGACAACCAAAATTCGAAAATTTTCATCAAATTCCAAATACCATTTTTCAAATCATGCGGCAAATTCGGCACGATAATATGCGAGTACTATCGATGTTAGTGTTTACCAGCAAAAGGAAGTCGTGCCGAATCACCGGATAACGGCAGTAATTCAATGTTGAAAAATGTATGTGGAAAAAATGCACGGGCGATACAAGTGGTCCTTGTCGTACACAATAATACAACGTATTGTTTTATTAAAGAATGAAGTGTAGTGAGGGGCGATAACTCATTAGAGTTATCGTTCCTTACGGAACGTAATGATAGTACGAGCTAATTCGCGATTTTTGCCGGCTATTGTAGCGATTTGGGGTTGGAAAAAATGACACATACAATTTTGATGGGCTTTTGAACCATTGTAAAACTCGGCTCCATCTAGGTCTGGATGTAACTGGTATCCCTGTGGAAATTCGTATTGATGAGATATTTTGGGTCAAACATGCCAAAATCGTCATTTTGACTAAGAGGTTCTGTTAAAACCACCCTCAAAATTCGAAAAAAAAATCCAGAAACATATACAATGCACATATACATAGATAAATGTTTCCTGAAGAAAACCGTCTGTTTAGTTTTTCGATATCTTTATCAGAACGGTCACAATATTGTATTAAAAATGGCCTATTTTTTCGACCCTCCCAGTATTTTTCCATTCGACAGGGGTATTTTGACAGCAGACGATCGCATGTTTTGATGACGTAACGCCCATCCTGAACTCGTCACGAAAGTTTGTTGTGGAAGCCGCATGTTGATCGAAGTTTACTGTCACTGCCAGTATATATTGCTATTTTTCAATATCAGAGGCAATGCTCCAGGATATAGATGCTTTGTCACGATCATTGTATGTCGCTTTTCACAAACATGCATGCGAAAAATCAAACCAGCGTTCAGAATGTCAAGCAAATTCCCGAAGCCTCGTAGGCATAACGCTGACGCTACTGACGGTAAGTAAACTTGTTTGTTTACGTTGATATAAACAAACGACGGTAGATATGCACGAAGAATAGTTCCCGTTTATTTGCTATTTACTGAAGGGATAGGCCTACTTTGTCTCCAAATTTAATTGATTTGATATTTCGATAGTCTGTGTATTTGTATAGCCTCGCCAGTGATGCTTGTTTACGTCTAAAAATACCAACGGGAATCTCCAGATTGAGGTGACAAATTGAATATACACAGAGCCATGTTCTCTCAGACACTAGGTTATCTCGTGAACGAGCACACCTAAGACTACTACTTTGCAACTTCTCTGATATATGAATTACTTTGTGAAAAGAGAAATGAAATATAATTTTTGATTTTTACCGATCATATCAGAGACTTGTATCTGATCATATACTGACATAGACTTACTAGAGTCCCGCGGTGAAGGGATGCCTTACTCGGGCACGTCTGTCTTGCTACCTATACTGACAGTATATAATCGCACGAGAAAGACTAGCATTATCGATGAACATTATACAAATCACTAAAATCATATGTAGAACGCAGGCGACTTAAATATGACTAATATTTCATTTAATTTTGTAAAACTATTTAAATTAAACCATCTACACTGCGGACTGGAAACTTCCTGCATGGAATATTCAATAAAGTCAGCCTGTGTGACATTTTACGATTTGATAGACCAGTTCAAACTATTCAAATTATTTGCTTCACGTTACATTATCAACAACTTTTTTTTTTGCAATTAATTCATTTTTGAATTTTTTAATGAAATAGTATAGTACAGGTCTATTATATTTAAATGTTTACAACTTGAAATTAAAGTCTGTAACATGCCCTTGATTGAGACTGTGCATTTGGACAGGTTAAATCATATCGTCTTTTGCATACATGTAAATAAACAAAATCAATATAGTAAATTTTCAAATTCTTTGTTTCAAATACCATACAACATATTTAAATCTTTCACTTACATACAACGAAGAGAAGTAAAATGCAAGAAAGCTGTTCTTTCAATTTTTTGCTAAGATATTGTCAATTATTATGATTGCATTAACTGAATAAGTTAAATTAAGTTAATTTTGGGTGGGAAAACATGTTATGTACAGTAGCTTATTTTAATATCTTGACTGAAAGTTCATTTCAACTTATTAGAAAAGGCATTATAGAAAATTATTTGACAATATCAGTGTTACCAGAATTCAGCTCTCACAATTTTGCAAAATATTCTTCGAAGTGGCACCTGCACACACGAAAATTAGTGGATTTTCAAATATCTTTGCCTCAAATACCATACCAACATATTTAAACCTTTCGCTCGCATACACTGAAGAAAACAATGTGCGAGAAAGCTGTTCTGACAAATTTATGCTAAAATATTGTCAATTATTATGTCAAATTAAGTTAAATTAAGTTAATTTTGGTGTGAAAACATGTTATGTTATTTCTTTTGTAATATTTTGATTTAAAATTCATTTCAACTTATTATAAATGATATATATATTATAGAAAATTATTTGACAAAATCAGAGTAACCAGAATTCAACCATTACAATTTTACAAAATAGTCTTCGAAATGTCATCTGCACACAGGAAAACTTTTGGATTTTCAAATATCTTTGCCTCAAATACCATACCTACATATTTAAACCTTTCGCTCGCATACACCGAAGAAAACAATGTGCAAGAAAGCTGTTCTGACAAGTTTATGTTAAAGTATAATGAATAATTATGTTATATTAAGTTAAACTCAGTTACTTTGGGCGTGAAAACATATAATATATATATTTTTTTAAATATATTTTGATTTAAAATTCATTTAAACTTATTACAAATGGTAACTACTTCATTGAACAACACATGAGAGGCCCAGAACTTTGGATTGGATTGATGCTAATTGAATCAACTTACTAATCATCTAATTTAATGAAGGGAAAATAAAGTGAATTAACTTGCTCAGTTGGTCATGATATTTATTTATTATAAATTATAATGTAGTGATTATTGATATATAAATTTCTCTTTCTATTCATGATCGATCAATAATTGATCATCGATTGTTTAAGAAATTATGATGATCGATTGATCAAGAACTTTATTGTGATTCCAAACACTATAAGAAGTTGCAAACTGTTTAAATAAAACAAATGTAATAGACATTTCCTTATTTGCTTGATATGGACGACTGATGACACTGATCATGACTTTGAACTTCATGGAAATTCTCGAAATAGCATATTATAAAAATAGCTTGGGGAAAAAAACAAACAAATTTCCTTCTATCATACATACTAAAAATTTGGATTTTCCTCACGCAAGTATGAATTATTAACTTTAACTCCAAGATTGAAATTGGCGCGAGCTAATATTCCTGTAAAATCATGAAGATTTACATCTGATTGAGTTAATCCTTATATTGTGAGGAAATTGATTTAATTCCTATATTGTGAGGAAATTGTTCCAAATTAAGATATTGTCCTGTTTTAGTGATTTTTATACGCCCGACCCGACGTACATTATAATGTTATCACGTTGGCGGGTGGGCGGGCACATATTGTGTCCCGACCATAACTCTCGACCCAGGCTCTCCATACTTGACACAAATATACATCTTGATGACTCGGAGTGTCCCATACTAAAATCATGCCCCTTACCCCCGTATTTGCGGAGTTATTCCCCATTGATGATTTTACTTGTCCGGACCATAACTCCAATACTTCCTGACCCAGGCTCTCCATACTTGACACAAATATACATGTTGATGAGCCGGAGCACTACAACCTGTGAAACTACCCCCTTCCAAGTGTCAAATATTGCGCGGGCACATGTTAAGGCCCTCCAATGGGCCCTTGTTTATTTTTATGTACATCATGGGAAATCAGTCACTTTCGTAACCTGATTTTCTCATTTTAACAAAATCGCTGCCATCAACTGAGCTCTGCTTGGTTCAAATTTAGATATTGTCCGATTTTGATGAAATTTGATATGTAGGAACATCATTGAACACTGGTCGCTCTCGTAGCCTCACTTTCACATTTAAACAAAATGGTCACCAATTTCTGGCCTCTGATTGGTCGAAATGTATATAATGTTCAATTTCAATTAGATTTGATATATATGGGAACTGCAAATTCAACTTAATTGATGGGTTTTGTTGCCTTTACGAACAACAGTCTTTTCTCAGTCCCATTTCTAGCAATCAGGAGAGCTCTAGATAACAAGGTCAAATTGTAATTGTAATTCTAATTTACTGTAAAGTATTCACAAAGTTATTTATAGCTAATATGCAGCCTTGCTTCACTGTAAACGTTTGATGTATGTTCAGGAGAGGGCCTCGATAAGTTTGAAAACTTGTGCCCAAATCCTATTTGTCACTATAATTATGAACCATTTAAATGTTTAAACCAACAAAAACAAATATTTTTATTGGTCGAAACTTAGATATTGAGCGATTTTGACAAATCATGCTCACACAGAGTTATCGCCCCTTACTACACTTCATTCCATCTGTGACATCCTTCAGGTGTCACCCTCTAGTATGAAAATGATTTGATACGATGTCCATGGCAATGTATTATGCTCTTCTATGTTTAGCATACTTATATTTCAATTTCTACTCAGGTTGGACTCGATGAAATAACCGAACTTAATCAGTTTCATTTGCCCATGAACTGACCAGTATAACACTGTTTAGCGCCTATAAATACATGAAGTCATGGCATACCAACACTCTTCTGACCTGATTCGATGTCAAATCCGATCTCGTCATAAATCGCAAACGAAATACAACATATGGATCCAGTACTCAGTTACCGAACAACTACCAATACAGAGTTACTACTGTACGTGTCCAACCGGTCAGAGGACTGTTGGCATGTGTGCTCATATCGCCAGTGTTCTCTCCTGCCTTGGGGTCAATGTCCATAGTCAGTTTCGAAAACCACTTCGACCAACCAAGTTTATGCCACTGATGAAGTAAATAGCCCGCTAATACATATACTCCAGAATGTAGGGAAGATACTGCATTGAATATTTCTGATATACACAACGAATCGTCATTGTCACACTTCAAAAATGATCTACATTGTCTAGAATGTAACTGTGAAGGAATATACTACTCATATATATATGATATTAAGTTCTAAATACACAAATAATACATGATGAGCTGAATTAGCAAGAACAAAGCACATTAGTTGTACAACAAAGTCATGGAGATTGGAAAATTGGTAAAGGGACTAACATTATCCTGAAAAAAAATCTTGAAACAAATAGTTTCCTTGAAAGCGAGTTCGTCCAATAGTGTTTCCTATAATATTTCAACGTATTTCTTGTCATGACGAGATGTCTTCACTAGCATGCAGTGCTTTCAGCACTTTGATCTATATGAAGATTTATGGGGGGTTGACTAATAGAAGAGGCAAAAACGAGGCATATCCAGTAATTCTGAAACGCAATTTTCTTTTCATGGATTACACAAATGAATGGAGTTATTTTCTATCGACAAAATCCGATAGTACTCGGGGTTTGAATTAGAAATCCATACTACTCTTTCTTAGAGAAAGATAGATAAGACCATCAAATCAACCGCAACGAGTACGAATACGAATGTAAGATGAATGCAAATACTCAACGTGGGACCTGTTAACAATGTGACATCATCGGAATGTACAAGAACAAACAAAGTAAAACAATTATTACTCCAGACGAATACACTAATGACCAATGTATATATATAAATATATAGTAATTGGTAACGTTATCTCCCCTGGTGTTATTATATTGTATGTGACGTCATAATGTGGTAACCAAGACGTTAATAAATGAATCGCCTGAAGATGGCCTGAAAACTTTAGCGAAACACAACAGTTGTCGTGTTGGATATATATTATTCAACTATATATATATATATACAATAATAAATATACGTATAAATAGTCCGAAATCATGCCATATAAAGTGCCTTAAACCCTTAACTACCATGATTTTTTAATGAAATTAAAAAGAACTATTTTTGTTCATCAGGATTTTTTACCTTTTTGCGTCAACATTTTTGGTAACAACCCATATATATTTACAAACTATATAATATAACCTTTTCAAATTCAGTAACAAAATCGGTGGGTTTTTTTTTTTCATTTTAAGCCAATGAGAGTGAATTGAGTACTGATCTAAAGATTAATGATACATCAGACTCTTTACTAAGGAATATAAACACAAATAAAAGTCTATTTTCTATTTATTTGCAGTTGTTGTCATGGCTACTGATTGAATTTAAAAGCGTTGATTTTTGTTAAAGATTGCATTTCCTTCAGTGTAAAACTATGGCATTGTATTACAGGTATCATGGCTTAGCTAGCAGTCTATATATATATTGAAACTTGTAAGAAGGACCTATCCAGAATGTATGGCAAAACTTTTTTTTTTTTTTATAATATTTATTTAAAAAACATGCACACATTCTCCAACCTGAATGAAAACTGAAAATGAAAAAATGTTTATCATAAATCATATTTTATAATAAGGTTCAGTTGTTTTCATGGTTTTAACATTGATAATTGACTTTTAAACGTTATATTTATCCCTTTCCAATTTTATAGTTATATAGTCAACAGCTGACATGTCTCCAAATCATGATATTGAAGCTGATGTTATCAATGTAAATTTAACCATTATGTAGGAAATGTAAGATTGCTACTTCCATCTTAGCTTCACTTTTTCGATTTGTTCTAGTTTCTCAACAATTATCATAATTAGACACCCGTTTACTGAGATGGATGATAAGAAAGGTCACAATAACTAGAATCTGGTATTACTATTATTCTAAAAAACAGTTTACCAGGTATATTGATAAAAGCTAAAATTATTGAAGGCATGCATATCAAATGGTTATAACCATCTTTGTTCAACATTCTGTATGTGTGTGTGCATGTCTTCCTGGCTGAGACAGTCCTATACTTAATTCACAGAAAATAGACATGTAGAAATATAGACAAGTGAAGAAAGTCGAAGTTCCCAAAAGGAGCATGTGTTATTTATGAAATTTTCAGTTTGAATAATCCTGTTTGGCAGACAAACAGGTTGAAAATAAAACTTTACTTAAGATCAAAATTGTATGATTTAGCTTGGTAGCAGTTGAAATACCACACCATCACAAATATCAAGTTACATAATTCTAACCAATGACATAGAATAGTGGGAGAAGGTAGCTTTAGGGCAAAGATGTCTAGATCTGCTATCCAGTCACACCACAAACGTTCATCAAAACAAAGTCCTGAAGCTGATGTTTCTGATGTTTGAAATGATAAAAATTAATCTGATAAGCATCCAAACATATACACTTATAAAATATTTTATTTTAAAGGCATCACCGATTTTTTTCTGAATAACAGGGTAATATAATGTCAAAGTCAATAATAAAGTATACGAAGTGAGTTCACATATATGGATAGCAAATCAGATAATTATGATCAATTGAAAGAAAAACGAAATGCACAGAAGCTATAAGATAATGAACATTTTAAAGATAATGAACATTTTAATTGTAGCGAATTTATAATTAAGATAAATCCATTAGCTTACCTGTGATGTCACATATTAGGCAGAATCATCCATAAGCCAATTCTCTCATCACATTTTGTAAGCCAGGCTTGCTAGTAAACTGAGACTGATCCAGACCTTACAAGTAAGGTGGATAACTGAAATACAACGGTGCTGTTTACCATCACATCTGTATTCAGGGATGTAAAATTCTGAAAATTGTCCACTAGCCCAAGGGCGGGTAGCCTTTTTTTTAAATAGCCCTGATCAGAGTTTTACTATTCTCCCATATTTGTTGAAGGAAATAAAATAAATTCACAGATTACTCATATGGAATGTTACAAAAAGCCTGGAAACTTTTAAAAAGTTAAACAAACTCCCCCATCCCACGACCAAGCCTGAGTTTTAAATACTCATAACAATGTTCTGGGTACAGTGCTCCCAGCCTTTACTGGCAAAGAATACTTACTGGAACATGTGTATCTACATATATCTCTACAATTGTATCATTTTATGTCAGTTTATTTCACATAAAAAGGTCTGATGCGTGAATTCAGTCAAAATCTGAGTTGTGGCACAAGTAGATCCTGAATCCATTTCTGGTAAGCACAATATACAAACTTTATACAATGTATAAGGGTGTGGGGTTATGTGCTACATTTGTATGAATCCAACCTATACTAGCACAACATGATCGAAACACTGTAGAATTCACAACCAGCTGAATTCAAAAACAGTTATATGGTATTTTCAGTAATTCTCTATCACCTCTATTATCAAATATTCCATGTGATTTTTTTTCTCAATTATATAAACCACTGTTGCATAATTAAAATTCTATGAATGTTTCCCGCTTTTTCATCTCCCACTTATTTCATTATGTGAAATGCAGAAAAAAAATGTATCCAATTTTAATTGGTACATGTCCACAAATTTGGCAAACAAAAGAACTTGTTACCATTTGTACCTGAATGATTACATACAAACGCATACAATATACCGATGTAATGTAAAAAGTATAAATTAAAATAAATTAAATTGATAATTCTAATACAAAATACAAAGCAATCATATACAATTTAGTGTAATATTCCCCTCCAATCCAAAAACAAACAAAATCATTTGGACCCAATATACAAATGTACCGTAGGCCTATCCTGTTACACAATAAATGAACATTTGGTTTGGTTTAGTTTGGTTTATTTTGTTGAACGTCTTATGAACAGCTAAGGTCATTTAAGGACGGCCTCTCATGCGTGCGACATGCATGTGTGTGGCGAGTGCGTATGTCTCTGTTGGAAGGCTGTGGTATGTTCGTGTTAATTCTCCTTGTGATAGGCCGGAACTTTTGCCGATTTATAGTGCTACCTCACTGAAGCATACTGCCGAGGACACACAGAAGCATACCCCTACCGGTTACATTATGCTGACAACGGGCGAACCAGTCGTCCCATTCTTATATGTTGAGCGCTAAGCAGGAGCAACAACTACCATTTTTAAAGACTGTGGTATGTCTTGACCAGGGGACAGAACCCAAAGCCTTCCTCACAGGCGCAAACGCTCATCAAAAGGCATTGTCAAGGGAGACATTAGGAAGAAGAAAGTTATTAAGAAAGAAGAGAAAAGACAAGATCCCAAAGTTAGTAGTTACGTACTACCTGCAGGGGGACAATCAATGAAAAGCAGATACAGATTAACATTATTGCTGGTACATTTTGTATACTTGTGTACATAAAACTTCACTTTATGCACTTACCTTACCCACATATGTTATGTAGGCGCGTTTGACTGTTTGTTGTCCATTTACACTGTATGTCCGCAGTCTTCATAATTCCCAGTGTAAATTCACAGTTTGTTAGTTAAGCTGACAGTGGTCACTACATGTCATTTTGGTGGCGACTTGTATCGGTAACAGCCTATGTGAGGTCTGCGGAAACATTCGGTACCAGGCACATGTCTGTCCAACCATTTAGAAACCGAAAGTGATCATCAAGGATATACGCGATTAATATAAATAGATTTTGCTGTCGTCGGTTTTATTTATTTATTTATTTTTTTTTGATAGGTATCAAAATATGTGCTATTACTTTATTTATCTTGCAACAAAAGAATGAAACGAAGACCATTTATGCCATTATGAAAACGGCAGAAACTGAAAGCTGTCGATCGTATTCGCGCAGGCTATCGACTCGCTCTTACAAGACAAGAATTTAAAACGGTGGTTCGTTGAAATGAGGGGGATATGTGGAAACATTGCATCATTTATTTGGTTTGTTATGAATGATAGATTTATTTCATTTTGATCAGTTTTTTCTTCGCTTTAATTGTTTATATCATTAACTACTATTTCATATGACAAAATCATTAAAATGTGTCGATTTCTGCTGCGTACGTTGTAAATCAATGCATCACATGTACTTTATTGATAAAAAAATCTCTTTTTGGAGGATTCCTGTAAAATGTTGAAATATAAAATTAAAAGTATGAACTACCACCATTGAGAAGTACAGACAATAGTTCTCTCTATGTTTGAAGTAATGTGAGCTAAAAAATCGAATCCGCGCTTGGACAACTACGCCTGCTGAAACACGACGTCAATAATTCAAAATAGTCGAAATAAAGGTTAGCATGCTTTTTCAACTCATAAAATGCTTAAGCAAAAATTGTCAAATGAAATTTTACAAATGTTGTTGGATATTTTCTCCTCTTTTACTAATTATATTCGGTATCTCAATATGTAAACAAATCAGGGAGATACGACCATTTCCCTTACACCTACGTGCTTTTGCGTAATTAAGAGTTAAGGGGGTTAAACACTATTCTATATTCAAGAGGTATTTTGGCACAGTAACCTATTCCCGCTCAATTTTGAGCGTGGTGAAGAACTATTCCTTGTTGATTCCCACAAAGACTAACATGTTCTTCTTATGTTTTCAAACGATTCCTATTTCCGCTTTGTGTTTCAATGATTGGATTGGCGAACGAAGATATATTCACTAGGTGACATGGACTCTTTTAATGGCTTCTTTGAGGTAAACTCTTTCAATTCCATGCGTTTTCGTAATGGGATATTAACACTCATACCCACGTTTAAGTCGTCGTCGGAGACGATACCCCTGATTCTCATAACTTAAGAATATCGAATGCTCCTTGTAGTTTGTTTTGGGGATGGTTGAATGCTGGACGGGCGAAGGTACTGGTGAGTGTCCGTGGGATTACTGTGTAAATACGTGTGTATTTCTTCGTTGACGCGTGTTTTACAGGTGTCCAAAAAGTAGTTTCCTCGTCGGAGATGTCGGCACTAAACTGAATGGTCCGGTGGAACTCATTCGCGAAACAAATGAATTCCCCAAGGGACTCTCTACCGGATGACCACCTAATGCCGATGTAGTCAAGGAATCTAAACCAGCTGACTGGTTTCGATCGTAGTGCTCTCCATTGAATGGGAAGTTGTTTAGCGTGAGTACTAGCTTATGAAATTCAACTAAGCTATGTGTTAAAGGATGTTTATTCATACGAATAGATATGATTCCGTCATAGTGTGGGATGTTGGTATAGAGGAAAACTAAATCTATGGTGACCAGGAGTGTATCATCAGGTAGATGACTACATGGCGTCTTTTGTAGATAGTCCGTGGTGTCTTTCTCGAAATGAGGCCTTAAGTGGAAGTCAATGTACTTCGATATTGTTTTCCTTGGGGTAGCCATCGAATTGATGATAGGTCGACTGGGTTTACCAGACTTGTGGGTTGTTTGAAGGAGAGAGAAATTCCCTGCTCGTGGAGAATCACAGCGCAAGAAGTCGGCTGTATCCTTGTCAGTTTCTCCTTTGAGTTGTATCCAACTGATGGTGGTATTGGCCTTTTAGCGTATTGCTTGCAAATTGCTGAGGTTATTGTTTGTGTGCAATGACATGTTTTGTGCTACACACTCTCTAAAAATAGCAAGAGTTTCATTTGGTAGACATGTAGGTTCCTATCGAATCGTGCTATGGCTGAAATGGACATAGTGCCAATGTTTGGTGAGCATTTGAAGCGTGGGGCTTTAGGTCCGATGTCTGCCTGCAGGTAGGACTTGTAATTAATAAGGTGTTGTAAATCATCTACTCGTAGGGCCTCTTTCTTAAGTGTTTTATGCATGGTCCATTGGTGTCCTGATAGTGAATTAATGTAAACTAATGTAAATTAAACAAAATACTATATTGGGACAATACGGGTACACAGACAGACAACAGAATATACATAAACAAAACAGATTGTATATACCGGATCACAATATATGTAGCCTAGATTATGATGCTTATTACTTTGTGTGATAGATAGGGTTTACTTAGTAATAAAGACGGTATGGTCCAATATAGGTAGTGGATTCTAACAAACAGATGTTCGCTGGATGCGTATTACTAGAAGATAGTTATTCAAGTAGTAATACCGACAGTTCAGACAAGTAAATTGACGAATTTTCGAGGCAATCTGCCCCGTTATGAAGACACAGGTAAATTACAAACGATCACATATAGATAAAGAGCATGGAACAGTTACACAAATTTACTAGATAAACAACGAAAAATATCGGTATGTCTGCAAAAAAGATCCCCTCGGTCGATAGTTAATATCTATATATATATTGCAAACAAACCCATTAGACTGCCCGCTAAGTAATATGAAACAACCGCATCTATAACCTGGCCTACACGCCGAAGTTCACATGCTCATGCAAAGATACGTTCTCGACCGTTCAGTCTGTACACAACAAAGCAAAGATACCCAGAAATGACCCGACAATGTTATACTTTCTAAAGAATGAATACACGGACAGAATATCATATTCTTAAACACGTCACCGAGCTGACTGGTAATTTTTTATAAATGCATATTTTGGAGAGTGTAGTGAAATGTTTGTGATTTATGTAAATAGTTTCTGTCAGTATGCCTCAGTTGAGCTAAGTTTTGAGCTCCTGCTACAGGAATGACGTTAATAAGTTGCATTTGTTGTCCGAGATAAAGTCAATGTCTTTAATACTGGAAATGATGTTCCATGTGTAATCCCCAGTATCCTATACAGGCTTATTGTGAGCATTATGTGACCGAGTTTGTTGTCGCTGCAGTGTCGACGTACAGCGTTTTATTATGATAGTTTTTAATTTCCCTAATATGACGTAATTGAGGCTTAGAACAAAAATATAATTTGATTAGGTATGTTTGTTTTTTCACACAGGCGGGACAATAGATATCACAGTACACGAGGTAATAAAAGGCGGATTCTTGAAAGAAATCCATGCAGCTAACGGCGGCAGCTGGGGAGGGACAAAAGTGGACAACGCCTTTGAGGAAATGTTGGAGACTATTGTCGGGAAAACTGCGTTTGCGCACTTCAAAGCTGATGAGATACCAAATGTTATCGATTTACACAGGAATTTCGAGGTGAAAAAGAAAACTTTCACAGGTAAGGACTCTGGAACTGCTAGCAAAACAACGATAACAGTGCCTTGCACACTTCTGGAATCTTTTCGAAAATTCAATCCTGATAAACGGATAGCCGATGCTATTGGAGATCATTTTTCTCCCGACGTAGAATGGAAAAAGGATAAGATTCGTCTTTCTTTAGCTAGGACACGGTCTCTGTTCGACCCATCTTTGAAGCACATAACCGATCACGTTTCTGATATACTTGGTAAACCCAAAGTACAGGATTGCGAGGCTATCTTAATGGTGGGTGGTTATTCCGAATGCCCACTTCTGCAGGACGCTATCAGAACTGTGGCGGGAAGCAGGCGTTTGATTATTCCAAGTGGGGCAAGTCTGTCTGTACTGAAGGGAGCAGTGATCAACGGCCACTGTCCGAAAACTTTGTCCCAGCGGATATGCAAATACACTTACGGGATAAAGATGAACAAATCATTTGGTTGTGATGGGAATGTCAAATATCTTTTGATAAATCCAGACGGTATGTCTTTAAGTGCCAATTGTTTCCAGACATTGGCCAAAAAAGGATCACTTGTGACGAGTGGGGAATCATCTGTTACTCAGACAGGTTTTGTCGGGCACTCATTAGCAACATGTATTGTTGTTCCTTTGTTTGCATCTACATCTGAAAATCCCAAATATGTCACGGACGACAGTTGTCAGAAGATCGGAGAAATAACACTACCAATGTCTGATACAACGTTAGGTAGGGATAGGGGAGCTATCATAACCCTATACTTTGGAGGCTCAGAGATTGAACTCACTGCTGCAGACATACACACTGGACGAAAGATAAACGCATGCTTCGACTTCCCTGGTTAACCACACAAGGACGAATGTGGAAAATGTTAACTATAGAGAAAAAATGAAGATGGTAAATAATACCATATTTGTATTACAGTATATTTTCCTGTATTCAGAGGGGATTTGATCAAATATATTTTTGCCAGAATTTTGATAAAAAATACATAGGAAAATTGGTTCGTTTTAATGCCAGAACATTTTCACTACATATTATCATCAATATACAACATACTGTACGCATTACTGATATTTAATGTTGATTTGTGCATATTTTCATATTTTTTCAAATCTTGCCTACAATTTGTTATTGGAATATCGGAAATCCGTACACATTTGAAGGTAAACTGACCCGAAGGGTCAAGAGGAAGACCTATGCATCGTTATCATGACCATCGTTTTCCGTGCATCAACCTTTTGTTGGTATAACCTTCGAACCCCTCAACCGATTTAGATGACATTTGAAATACAACTTGACTAAAGAAATTCTCTATACCCAGTAATGGTAATATCAAATAATCAAATATTGTTGTTTATTTATTTGTATATATATGTTTTAGCTTCATTTGTCTAACATTGGAAATATCAGTGTGATGGTACATGTATGCACATATCGGCTCTTAGTTGCCCCAATGGACTGTTTGACGGGCATGTTGACAGAAACTTTAAAAAAAAACATCTTTTGATGACCAATTGATCGTCGAATCAAATACTCTTGATAGATGGAAGAATTGTGACATTCCTAAGCCTGAATTCCCTTGGAATGTGGCAATTATCAGGAAAGGATGCTACATTGAGGATATGAATATATATAACTTATCCTCGGGGCCCTTTAGGCAGTGCCCTAAAGGGTAAAATTGGCTGAAATTTTAATAACATTCTTCTTCAGATCCAGATACGTTAGAATATCTAGTACTCTTAAGATTTGAAAGAACTTCAGTTACATGTATTTCATCAAAGTTGTGAAATTCTTTGCACTGGTCCTCGGCATCACATCGCCTTGAACTATCCCCAATTATTAAGGAGCGGGACCAACGTGGCACCAATAGCTGAATTTTAGCAATCTTCTTTTACAATCCCAACCAGTTATGTCAAAATGTACTCTTATGAAATGAGAAGGTCTTAAGGTACTTGATGAAGATTGTGTAATTCATTACAATGGGATCACGGGGCATCCTCAAAATATATTTACATTTTCCATGTTTTGTTTGTTTGTTTGATGTTTCCTATTTATTCACTTTTTAGATACTTTTTTTGACCCCAATTACCTTTTTAGTGTTGTTAGGCCGTGAAGAAATGATAACTAATGTCCTTAATTTAAGAACATTTCTGGACGAATTTCTATGTTTTCTTTAGAATATAAGACACAAGTAGGTGCTTGTATATACAGGGTATATATTTTAGTGTGCCGAGTTCATAATGTATATAAACGCGATTTGAGAAAACAACAGGTAACGGGTGCAATTAATACCAACAAACACAAAAACCACCAACAACAAAATAACAAAAACAACTGTTCTTGTGAAAAAAGGGAAAACACAGCCTTTTGGAATTTGAAATCATTACACTAGTCTCGAACAACAGCTGCATTTCCAAGATACCTAATTTCCTTACATGAATCAACACGACAGATCACTAAGTTACAAGTCAAGTCTTAAGATTTATCATAAAGTTACATTGTTACGTCAATTTATATATAATGATATGAATATAAGCCTTACTTTTATGTCATGGTGATTTATTTGATATGGTACAGTCTGCTTTTTATCACAATTTATCACTTTCATATAATCATAATAATTATGTATATTGTTGTATTGATGTGTATCTATTGTTATTATCATTGTAGTGAGAAGGTTTGTATAGGCTTTGCCTGTTACCTAATTCCTCTTGCAGCAAAGATCTGCGCAATAACATATTTAAGCATTAATGTCAATTATTTCTAGTTTTATTCATTTATGATTCTTTCAGAAGTTTCCAAATAATATTTTTTTTCATAACCCTATGAAACTTGAAGATAATTGACATCAACGCTTATGATTAATTTTTGAAAATAATTTTTTAATTTAAAACATGTTTTACGTACAATTTTGCTGGTTTTATATGCGATTCTTTTTCTCAAATCAATACGTATCGTCAATTGTCGTATTGTGACGTCACATATTTCGCGCCATTCTCATAGTTTTTTTCATACTGATATGAGAAAAAATCTCAACCAATCAGAAAACCGCATTCTGCGTACAAACAACGGAAAATTAATTATTATATAGTGAAAAAAATGCTGGTGTTAATCAGATAGTCTTTATATCATGGATGCAATTTCATGCATTTTTGCATTTTCATTGTAAAGGCGATCATTATAAGAATACTAGTACCATTATGTATAGGCTGTAGCACCTTCAGTCTTTAAGTTCATATTTACCGACTTGTATTTTTGCAAGCACGGATATTTTTGATAAAGCAATAATTTATGCTGTAAAAATGCCACTTATCCGTCTGACAAAAATGGGTATTTTAGACACACGCATGTGCGAATAAGAGAGATGAAACTTTCACTAATGTTTACATTTTTATATTCTGTTTGTGAATACTGGAAGTGGAAAACAAAAGTTCAACACAATGACTGATTTCTTTGTTGTGATAGATGTACAAATTATTGGAGAAAACACACCATATTGGTACAGTGTATCAGTGTTGTGGTCACAGTATCAAGTAAACATTACATGTGACAAACGTGTGAGCAAGTTTTAAGGAGGATGAAATCATGATGAAATATAAAAATGTTTAATGTCATTCGTAATGCCTAAAAGAATCCCGCAACAATCATTGCCAGTGGATGTGAAAGTCAACATTATGGCGTGTTTTAAGTCATTGACATAAACATCGTTAGCTTATGTATGATGTATGTTTACTGTAACAGTTTACTGTGAGTTTCATGTTATATATAATTAATCAGACAATAAAACATTAACCTCTTTATTAGGTGTTTGATTGTTGTTCTAGCTGGATATGAATGTATTATCAGAATATATTATTTAGATATGCGGTTCCTCATACTGGTGTTGATGAGTTAACAGGATGTTACTTAAACCCGTAAAACAATGTAAATGATACATTTGCACAACATATTTCCCTCGTGAATACCTTCCAAACACATAAAAAAATAGATCTTATATGGATTGCATTACAGTGTCACTGAGGCCGTTATCGGTAGAAATATTGTAGAAATAATATAGATTTAGATATATCCTTGTTTGACCTTAGATTGGACCATAGACAATTCAGAGCATGACGTACTCATAGCATTCTCCCGATCAAAGTGTTCATCAGTAATAACAAAGAACACCAGCATCAAAATAAAATCGTCATTCGTACTCAAAATAGACCCACCAAAGGCAAAATACGATCGAAAAATGTCATTCGTACTCAAAATAGTCTCAGCAAAGGCAAAATACGAACGAAAAGTGTCATTCGTACACAAAATAGACTCACCAAAGGCAAAATACGATCGAAAAATGTCATTCGTTCACCAAAGGCAAAATACGAACGAAAAGTGACATTTGTACTCAAAACAGACTCACCAAAGATAAAATACGAACGAAAAGTGTCATTTGTACTCAAAACAGACTCACCAAAGGTAAAATACGAACGAAAAGTGTCATTTGTACTCAAAACAGACTCACAAAAGACGAAATACGAACGAAAAGTGACATTTGTACTCAAAACAGACTCACCAAAGATAAAATACGAACGAAAAGTGTCATTTGTACTCAAAACAGACTCACCAAAGGTAAAATACGAACGAAAAGTGTCATTTGTACTCAAAACAGACTCACAAAAGGCAAAATACGAACGAAAAGTGTCATTTGTACTCAAAACAGACTCACAAAAGGCAAAATACGATCGAAAAGTGTATATTTGCATGGGAATCTTAAAAGTAACATTGGAACAAGACCAGGTATTTCAAAGGGTTACGCGTCTATTACTTTTTCGACAAAATATCATGATTCTATGTTATTCATAGTTCTAATACATATAGAAAAGGACGATTTATATGTTCACCTCAGTATCAAGCGACGATTGGAAAGTCATTCTATGTGTTATATTGTCATTACTCTGAAATAGTGCAACCTTGAACCTTGGTATGGTTTATTTGTTTGAGGAACGAGCCTTTATAATGAAGACTTTATGTAAAGTAAGGCCGTCCTTAACTGACCATATATGTTGATAGGACGTTAAACAATGCATGATGAAATCACATCAAAACTTCATACTGCACATTTGCAATTGTCAATCTTATTATCTATACTTAACCTTGCTGTTAATGTGTTATTATATACAAAGTACATGTGTGCACGGGTTGAATATGCCTGATTTACAACAGATTATCAGTATATCAAGTGTTTATATAATCACATTTGATCATATTTTAGACGATATTTGCTGTTATAACTAGATAAGCTGATATCGATCATAGTGAAGGCATTTATATAAAATGTCGCTGGGCCTTACATCAACACAAAACTAAAGCTATCCCATCGCTTGAAGAATGAAAGGCTTTGCCTCTGCTAAAATCTAGTTTGCTTTGTTCCTGATCACATCCATCTCTATATAACCATGGATTTTGCGACAACCTGAAAACCTCTCGAAACAAAAACAAAAACAAAAAAAACATGCTGATATTGCTTAAGTTATACATGTCCCCTACCGGACCCCATTAAAATAGTAACCCTGACCTTGACACAAAAACCCAGAACTCGAACTTAATCTGCAGCTACTCGTACTGACGTTTCATACTAACTTCACCATCATTGCTAAAGATATAGCTGATAAAAATATGGGAAAACTGAGTGGACGGACAGACGAACAAACAGATAGCCGGACGGGGAGGATATCGGTAGGCAACCAATAAAGAAAAAGGGGATGTAGTTTTGTAGTTAATCGGTTATCAATAGGAATATAAATGTATACACACAACATTGTAATTCTATTATATTCTACATATTCGTGAATTACAGACGCCAATTATTGGACTAGGTAAGCACTAATGATATTTTAAGATAAAACCTAGATCAAATTACATCAGAAAAGTCATGAAAAATATTCAGAACAAACAAAAACTCAATGAGATTCTGACAAACTGTGCAAAAAAGGAGTAAGGGAGAAAAGAAGTAACTACAAGAGAGAAAATGTTGAAAAGTTTATTAGGAATTCCCTGATAAGTTACTATAGTGACGATCAAGAAAAAGGGATGAAGTTTCGTAAAAAGGTAAATAGTAAACAGTATATTTTCATTACATGTCATATAGGAAATTATTTCAAAGGTCCTGTTGCAGCTATATAGTGATTTTGGCCCACAGAGCTTTTTCATTAAAAATGATGGATTCATGATCAATTCCTCATAACTTTTCGACATTTGGAAACCATTTTCTCATTTGGCCAACAGGTGGCGCTTCAGTCAATAGCATATACCATATGGCAGCATGACCCGTCAATAACAGCTAAAAAAATGTATGAATTCAGACAAAATGTTGACAACTATACTCTCTTTTTGAAGCCTGATCTTGTGCACTTACGAACACGTAACAACTATATAAAAAGTGTATTTCATTTTTATGTGAGAACAATTCAAAATATAAAGACAGCTCTTTTTGCAAATTAGACCTATACTAAAATCCATTTATTCAACAATGTTCGTATTTGAGTGCAGACAACTTTTTACTTTTAAAAACATCTTTACCAATCATATAAACAAATGCCAAAATTTTGTAAAGCTAAACCCCTGGCCATTGAGCCATTTTTCAATTCAAAGATGCATTACCCCTATTTTTTTGAGTATATCAAAGTACTGGAAGTACTTAGAGTCAATACGGGATTTTTCTCATGCTACAGTTTCGAGTGAAAATGTCTACTTTTATTGCATATAAAGTGCCTCTTGAATGATGTTTTGTTGATTTATGAATTATTTTATTATGTACGCGTTCTTAACATCAGATATCAGGTGTCTATGATATATCTCCGTTCACTTTTAAGTACAAATGCAAACAATGTACACATTGCACACCACATTATACCTCTCTTCTCTTTACAAACACCATGAACACCATACCCATTTTACTAAAAAGCAGTACGATAAAAAGATAACGTCAGTACAGGTTAAATTTCATGTTGGTGGTGCTCAGACTTATGATTTTTGAAGGAAAAACATATGATTTGAACTGTAGCAAAGATGGCGAGTTGAGTAGTGATATGTATTCCCTTTTCCTCGTCCAAAGCCAAGTAGCCGAATGATTTGGAATATAAAGACACCTTTGTGTATATATAAACAGTTCTCATAGTACAATTACGACAGGTAATTCAAATCTAGACCTTTGGATCAACAACACATAGTGCATATATATTTATATTCATAAGTAATAACGACAATATGGTCAAATATATGTACTGGATCCGCAGAAACAAATGTTTGTTGTTTTTGAATTTTTCATTGATCTGTTATGTGTTTTGTGTGTTCTTTGTTTATTGAAGGTTTCCCATCAAATTCTGTCTATAGCATGTATTCTTTAAAACTGGATTTCCTTAGATTGGTCGAAGAATGCTTATAAACTCCGAGGTAGTAGAGGACACTTGCGGTGTGTGCACACATGCCTACCGTCCTCTGACCAGAAGGACATGTGCAGTAGTATGCCTGTATCGGATTTGGTGCATCATGATATAAAATCCAGATGTTATATTTGGTTTGTGATCTATGACGTGACCTTAGCTGACAGCGTAATAGGTCATCGGAGTGCTGGTATACCATGACCTCATAGTCTCCGTCATCACTGAGATGCTCGGTTATATAACCGTTTGCCAATTTCAGCTGGGATGTTCCACACGCCAATGTTTCCAAGTAATCCTCAGAGAGTTTTGGAAAGGTAACATCAGTCGCCTCAAGCTTTTGCCAGTAAGATTGGGCACGTTTGGATAACTCCGGTTCATTCTTCACCCTTTGTGCAAGCTCATTAACCTTAATTGATAACCTTTTCAGTTGTTCAGCCATTGCCCTGTCTTTCAGCACCTGTTCAGAAGAAGGTTCATATATAGAACCACGGAGGAAGTTCAGGGAAGCGGTTACAACCTTTACGAGTGTTGCAATGATGTCAATGAAGTGATTAGATGAGAGTTCTGTCTGAAAGAATTTAAATTTCTTAAATCTTGCGTGATAGCTCTCAACAACCCATCTCGTTTTTGTGATGCATCTATCAGTGTTGGCTTCAAGAGAATCATGCTGGCTCTTTCCTGGCTGGAGAAAGGATGGCATGTGATGTCCATATCCCACTTCAAATGTGTCTTTCAGAACATCCCTGAATCCACGATCTACGATGATATGGTCCTCTGACTGCAGGAGAGGATTCAGGCTTTCAATTCCGTCAAGGATTTTCTTGGTTATTGCGGCGTCATTTTCACTCCCAAAAAATGGCCCAACCGTGTCCAAGACGTATCCATCTAGGAAAACTACACTCATAAATTTAATATAGTTTCTTTTTTTCTGCCCGCAGTAACTTTTTCTTTGAAACTCGTGATCGCCACTCTTTCCAATATAGATGTACGCTCCATCTAAAACAACTGTGACATTATCACTAAAGAAAGTCTTGGTGAATGCAGTTTTATGGTTGATGGCGTTTTCTCTAGAAATATGTTCAGATCCCAGATACAAGGGAACAACTGTCGCCTCGAGAGATTGAGCAACATTGTGGAATATTCTACTGACACTGGATTTATGCAGGTTGAATAGGGATGCCAACTGTGTATAGGATATGTCCGTTTTGAGTTTGACCCAAAACAAGAGGAGACAATCTTCTGTTGACAAACACTGGGAGGATATTAGATGTGCACATCGGCTATGAAGCTCTTGCAGCTGCTCCATGTTCCACCCAGTCCAAGCCAGACAGTCTTGGTCATCCATATTTTTTCAGATTGAAAGAAAAGGATGTCTTTCCACTACCAAGTTGGTACGATAATCTCAGAAGATCATTGATCACCTCTTCGTGTTTATCTGGAAGATAGAGTGACAACTTTTCCCTTCCAGCAGCAGTAATTGGAAAATTAGGATCCAAGTCTTTGCCAATAAAGTGGTCTGCGCATGATCTCGCAGACTTAGAGACCCATATCCTGTGAAACAAGATCAATTGGAACCTAGCCTTTTCAGGAATTGTGGCAGTTTGTTCAGTATATGAAAGGCAAGGGCAACATTTCCTGTGAGAGGATGGAGTGAAAAAGAGGTCATCAACCGTAGGACAGATTGAGACACTTTCTTCCTCAACAGGATTGCAATTGCTCTTCTTAGACTCATATGTATTTGAGTCATCTACCATGGGCTCTGACCTTGGACGCTTCCTTAAATATCTAGTAAAACACTTTGGGCACATCTTTGCCTCCCCAACATCAGTTGTTGCAATACCATCAGCTTCCAACAGGGGTTTCAAATTAGAATTTAAATACACTTTGAGTATCCCGACAATAGAGGTGTTGAAACATATGTGTTATGAAAGGCAGTGAAATTGTTTTTCTTTTTATGATGATTGCAACATATTATTGAAATTTTCACCAGTATGTATCAGAATAAAAGACAAATATGCATATGGAATGCCTACATATTGTATACAACACTAAGAACTCTTGTACTATATAAAGTAAACATATAAATAAATAACTAGTGAAAACTCTCACTGGAAAGCCATTTACTTTGTTCATGCTATCATATTTTGTCACAATAACACGACAGAAAAGATTGAAACACGTAGAAAAATTGTACTCGGGGTTTAATACATGTACTTGAATCGTTTTTAGTCATTCCACAGATTTAACGAAGAAAAGTTTAAAAAAAAACATAAATTATGCAAAAGAAAATCATAATTTTGTCATATTTTCTTCAAAACTAGTTCATTTCGGCTGAAGAAAGTCATGCTTTGGGAACAAATAATTTCTCATTAAGGCACTAGTAGCTTTTGAATTTTTTGTCCGGGTTTTGTTGATTTTTGGGGGTAGGGGAGATAAACATGATATTTTTCTTACTTGCCAGGGACCTACTATCTTGATATTTTTGTAATGTTTCACAAGGATATCAAAGATGTTTTTAAAACACTTTCACTGTCTGCACTCGGGGTTTTAGATACATCTGTTGATATTTTTCTGAATTACTGAAATCAAAATGACGAAAAAAGTATCCCTGTCTGCCACCTTTTTCATGTATATTGTGAATTCTGCAAAATAAATTCACAAGTCGGGCGTATGATACTCAAAGCTAGTTCATTCAGGTTTATTATAGTCCATCTTTGGTAAAAAATATGTTCTCACTTAGGTGTTAGCGGCCATTGAATATTTTCCGCTGTTTTTGTGATTTTTAGGGGGTAGGGGAGATAAACATGATATTTCTCTTACTTGCCAGGGACCTACTATCTTGATATTTTTGTAATGTTTCACAAGGATATCAAAGATGTTTTTAAAACACTTTCACTGTCTGCACTCGGGGTTTTAGATACATCTGTTGATATTTTTCTGAATTACTGAAATCAAAATGACGAAAAAAGTATCCCTGTCTGCCACCTTTTTCATGTATATTGTGAATTCTGCAAAATAAATTCACAAGTCGGGCGTATGATACTCAAAGCTAGTTCATTCAGGTTTATTATAGTCCATCTTTGGTAAAAAATATGTTCTCACTTAGGTGTTAGCGGCCATTGAATATTTTCCGCTGTTTTTGTGATTTTTGGGGGTAGGGGAGATAAACATGATATTTCTCTTACTTGCCAGGGACCTACTATCTTGATATTTTTGTAATGTTTCACAAGGATATCAAAGATGTTTTTAAAACACTTTCACTGTCTGCACTCGGGGTTTTAGATACATCTGTTGATATTTTTCTGAATTACTGAAATCAAAATGATGAAAAAAGTATCCCTGTCTGCCACCCATTTTCATGTATTATGTAAATTATGCAAAATAAAGTCGGGCATACAATATTAAAAAATAGTTCATTTTGGTAGAGTGTGTTTAAGGTAAGGCAGAAAATATTTTTTCATTAAGATGCTAGCGGCATTTGAAATCTCTTGGTAAAATTTTCAATCGAAATCAGTAAAAGGTGGCGCTGTAATCGCACCAAAAATTAAGATTAAAAATAATAGGCCATTCCATGTGTATTTTGACATCTTTTATCAAAATAAAATGTTTTACAAAGAATTCCTTCGTGGGCCATCCTGCAACAGGTCCTTACTGTTCTTTTCCAGTTTGTTTTTTTATGTTCAAAACAACAGCAACAACAAAACCGATCTGTTCGTGATTTCAGTTTTATTTTCTCTCTTTCTTCGAAAAATGTTGATGACGCATATAGTTTCAGTTGATAGCTTATCTGATATGGATGTTTACACAAAAGAGGACTTTACATCCATCGGATCCATCGATAGCTTATGATTATTCATCGTCAGCTTTAAACGTAAATAAGGTAAAGTGAACCCGACTTCATTTGCTGCATTCCATTTTATAGTTTTGCATACATGTATTGATAAATGATTGTAAAAACGTACCGTTAAATGCATAACAAACCATTTCTCGTATTGCATTTATGTATTCAAAGTAAAGTTCCTTGTATGTAATTTAAGCCAACTAATCAAAGCTATGTCAAACATGACCTTATTTACTTTGTCACTGTTGGAATTTGCACGAATCAGTGTAATAGGTACATCATTATTTACCTCGGCTGTAACATGACTGCAGCTGTACATTTTACACTGAACTGAAAGGTAAGCTCTAGTATTATTAACATCATCTTACACTGCCTGTTGAAGACGTCTCTGTTGTAGTTTAACCCTACTAGGTTTTGTATTGCTACATTTATTATACTCCTATATTCATATATTTCTATTTGACGTTTTCATAACATTTGGTACACAAATGAGGTCATATTTCAAATAAAATCATACGCAATTTGTCTTTCTGACGGATAACCGTCAAGAAAGTTAATTCTGTAAAATTGGGCAATTCAAAATAAGAACAACTCATATAGTTTTGATACGTTATGAACAGGGTATATTATCTTAATTCCATTTTTGTTTGGGAAATTGTTACAAAATGCCAGTCCTCGGATAGCATGAATCGAATTAGATCGCACTCATGGAGGAAAGTCTGATGGATTCTTTTAAGAGGCGACACTTGTTGACCCAAAACTTTTGAAAAAAGTATCCCTTAGATATTTCCTTTCAGAATGGATTTAGACGACAGTTATTTGATGGTGGCAGCAATTGACTTTGGAACCACCTATTCAGGCTACGCTTTATCATTTCGAGATTCATTTCTCAAAGATCCGTCTGATATTCAGATCCCGACATGGTACGCTGGCACAGGTGGAATGGCCTCTAGTAAAACGACAACGTCCATATTATTTAGCCCAGATGGCAAAGTTAATTCCTTCGGTTATGAGGCAGAAGACAATTATAACGAATTAGCGTTGGATAACAACCACGAAGAATGGTATTTCTTCCGATGGTTTAAGATGGCGTTGTATGACAAAAAGGTTGGTGTGAAGATTTATATGTCAACTTTCAGATCTCCATTTTTCTCAGTAATTGATAAAAGTTGTATACTGAATGCTGCTTATGATTCGCTATTACATACAAGATGGAGCATGTGATATCGTATGTACTCTATTTAATGTTGTATACTGCCATATGTTCAACTTCTTGGTAGCGTACATATCTCTAGGGATAGCCAATCTTTGTATATCTTTAGGTGGACAGACACATGAAACTGACGGCATATAATAGGAAACAATTACCAGTCATGACGGTAATTTCCGGAGTTATAGGCTATCTCAAAGACCACGTAATGACGACAGTAGAGAATCAAGTGATGGAACTTTTGGATAAGGACATCCGCTGGGTAATAACAGTTCCGGCGATTTGGAGTGACTCAGCAAAACAGCTGATGCGTGAAGCCGCCTTAGAGGTAATGATTTATAAAGAATTAATAGGTAAATGTATACATTCATATCGGCACATATTGTATACGAAAAGCGTTACAGTTCTGCAAAAAAAAAATAGTTACCAGCTCTAAATATAATGTCATATATGATTTCAATTATATTCAATATATCCATGTGTGTCATCGGGGTCGTTACAAAATACCAAACACATACATTAGTGATATGGTTTTAATCTCGTCAGAACAATCTACAATTGAAACAAACAGCAATTAAAAACTGAAACAGGCCGTTACAAGACTGACACTCTAAATGGTTTTACCAGACATCCGATCGGCGGTGAGCACGATCCGATCTAGAGTGCTAGGGATATTGGTGATGGCGCTTTAGGGAGAGCCCGTCAGTCGTATACAGGACGTGTAGTGTTCAGTGTCAATGTCAACGATCATGTGACATATATATATATATATATAGGACATGTATTATATGGACAGCTCATATAACAGTGACATAAAATCACAATAAAAGTTCTATAACCGGGTAGTATACCCGTCCGGCGTCTACATGACATACGTGTGTACATAATGTAATGCACACGTACACGGCCGGTAATATGTGTTTTGTCATTCATTATGTCAAACAGGTTCAAAACGTTCTGTGCACAATTATGCTCGTACATTCATGTACGATGATAAATATTCCTGGCGAATATAATACACCTTGCAGAACATGGTTGGGAACAAGGTTCTCGTGAAGCCATCATATTATTCAGGGTATCACTACGGAGAGCATAACCAGTAGTATTGTTATATATGTACAGTACATGTATTCAAGATGATCCATGAACGACCGTCCAGCATTCCATTAAGTATACAGCTCTAAATGAAACAACTAAAGATCAAAATTTAATCCCCATTACATTAATGTACGTCCAAAAAGACATATATTGTTTTGTAATTGTAATCCTGGTAAATACTAGCCGCAATACACCACTCGGCTAGAGGGATATTTTCTTTAGCTCGATCGTCTGAGCATAAGACTAGTAAGCCAGAAGTCCCGGGTTCGATCTCTAGCGGAGGCAATGATTTAAATTTAATTAATCATGTGCTCTACTACATAGTGTTTTCGTAAATAAATCAAATATTTTGCTTATAGGCAGGTATATCTGCGAATATGCTGATACTGGTATTAGAACCGGAAGCAGCATCCATTTTATGCAAACAACTTCCGGTTAAGCACCTTGCGTCATGTGTAGCTGAGGATCAGGAAGTGACATTTCAAGCAGGAAACAAAATATCTGGTCCTTGATGCTGGAGGTAGTGTATAAATTGTAACAAATGCATTTGATCATTGCTTGAATAGCCAGCACTTTCTGGAAATAGGTTTTTTTATTACCATTATTATCATTTTGCTTAAGTATTGATAAGAATTCCTGATGATATTGGGGAAAACTTTTTATTTTAAACCTTTCATTTGAAATATCTTGGCACTATTGTAGCCGAACAATTTTTGTTCATCTCGGCTCCTGGACAAAAGTCATATCCTTAATACTCCTCTAGAAGAGGATGGCTATACAATCGTTAATAGCAAATACGTTCACGATAGATGCAGCGTACACAAAATTTGATGACAATACTGTCATACAGCTGTTTCTGCAATGATAACATTGGCTTAGTATGGTAACATACGGAAGAATTATCATCGATACAGTATTAAATAATCCAATATCCGTTTATATACTACAGGTGGCACCATAGATATTACAGTACACCAAGTGACGACGGAGGGATATCTGAAGGAAATCTACAAATCAAACGGCGGGGATTGGGGAGGTGCAAAAGTTAACAAGGAGTTTGAAAATTTACTGGAAAGGATTGTCGGAAAAGAAGCGTACACGGGATTTAAATACAGTCAGATTTCCAATTGTTTGGATCTCTACCAATATTTTGAGATAAAGAAAAGAACGCTAAAGGAAACAGGTAAAACAAGTAAAGTAACTTTTACTCTCCCTTCTGGTCTTTCAGAAATTATACGTGAACAATGTTCTGGTCAAGGGAATAACGTAGCTATTTCAGACAAACTTGGTTGGTCGTTGTCAGACATTCAGTTGACACGGGGACAAATTACGATTGTCACAGGAGAAAGTTAAAGCTTTGTTTGAGCCATCACTTCGGCATATTCAAGATCACGTTTCCGGAATTCTGTCTTACCCGGATGTAGAAGGATGCTCAGCCATTTTGATGGTAGGTGGCTACTCGGAATGTTCACTCCTCCAGGACGCCATCAGAAACATCGCTGGAGACATCCGTGTCATCATCCCTAACGACCCGGGTCTGGCTGTACTGAAAGGAGCTGTAATTAACGGTCACCACCCAGAGATGGTGTCACAACGGATATGTAAATACACATACGGAGTGGGAGCTATGTCTCTATTTATAGAAGGGGTACACAGAGAAGACTATCGAGTGACACAAGAGAACGGGGATATCCGATGTGAAAATTGTTTTTCTTCATTTGTCACACGGGGAACACATGTTCACTTTGGTACATCTTCAGTTACCAAATCGTTCAGTGTTATTTCTTCAAACCAAACATCCATTTCTTTCGGAATTTACGCCTCAACGTCTGATAATCCAATGTATACCACAGACGACAGTGTCCAGGAGATAGGAGAACTCGTACTGGATATGCCCGACACCTCTCGCGGTTTAGACAGGGGAGCAAAAGTAACGATGTATTTTGGAGGATCAGAGATCGAGGTGAAAGCCGTTGACAAGCATAGTGGAAATGAAATACGAGTACGTGTTGACTTTCTTGGATAGAATGGCGGACTTATTTGACGTAATGCCATTAACAACTAAATCGTCTTTATCAACAATATATGACAAATTGTATTTTATAATTAGATATATAGCGGTTAATTACAGCATGTGGTGGATATGGTAATTCATATTTACGAACATTCGTAACTTACGTCAAAAACTATATAAAAACCAATTAATGAAATCAATTTATATCGTACGCAAGGGAACGCCTGCGATTGTTTCGAGATATGAACCAAGTTTATTGCTCATTGCCATGCAACTAATTCTACGCATATTCGTAGACTGCCCCAACAGTAATGTTATTTAAAGAGCATTACGTATATCTGAACGCAGTGAGCGAAATCTGTAAAAATTGCGTTGCTACAGTTTGGTTTACAGCATGATGAATGATATCCAATTGAAATATCACAGAAAATTTGGCCGTCTCCTAATAATTCGGTTGTTTTGATAGAAGGAAATAAAATTCATTATATGTGTACGAAACACATGTATAGGACCGGCGTATGCTTTTCACCCTAAAATGTCGTCTTTTTCACCGGTATAATTTTACCGGGGGAACGTATGATTTTGAGTTAGGATTCAAAAGCATTTACGAACACCTTTGTGTGAAACGGACTTCCGATATTCGTAAGTTTTGCGTAAAATTTTCATGAATATTTACGCAAATTCGTAAGTTATGAAGCTTTTTGAAATTATACCCATGAAACGAAATCAAGCCTTTGTGATTCAGGGGGAAAAAAAATGAAAAATTTTAACATGTTTCCACATCTGTGAACTCGTAGAATGTCAATGTCATTCTTTTGAATAAACATAGTATTTTTTCATCCCGGGATGTTACTGGAAATGTCAGTGATTTTGGTAAACTAGTACATATTTGATAGCTGTAATCTTAAAGTAATATAACCTACTATACTCAGGTATGATAATTGTACCCAGTTTTAATTGAAAAGACTCCAGGTTTCATTCCTTAACAACGAATACCTAAAAGTATTTTGATTTCACTGACATCATCGTAATTCATGATATAATGACGATAGTGTTCAGCCCAATCGAAATTTAAGCTAATTAATTATGTTTCGATGATATCCATGAATCCAAAGCGCTGACCTTACATTGCTACCTATACATTTATAGAGGTGACCACGTGTTTGATTTACACTAAAATGCGAATATGATTGGTTTAGGATGGTTAAGAATAAAATAACTACATATTGTACCTAAGATCCTCGACTGAAAATATATACAATACGGTGTTTGGTTATTTCTGACTGAAATCTAAGGTGTTCCAATAATTGAGAGTCCCCGTACAATTAAATGTATAGGTGTACACACAGGAAGGTCACAATAGATTGTCAGTTAAGAGGCTTATCCTCTATACAGGCTTGTACTGCGAGGTTAATATCAAATATATTTATACGGATAGACATATGGCAGAGAGTAAGCTTTGTCAACAACGAAATTATTAACTATAGTATGTATGATGTATGTTTACTATGACAGTTTACTGTATGTTAACTATATTATGTATGATGTATGTTTACTATGACAGTTCACTGTATGTTAACTATATTATGTATGATGTATGTTTACTATGACAGTTTACTGTATGTTAACTATATTATGTATGATGTATGTTTACTATAACAGTTTACTGTATGTTAACTATATTATGTATAATGTATGTTTACTATGATAGTTTACTGTATGTTAACTATATTATGTATGATGTATGTTTACTATGACAGTTGACTGTATGTTAACTATATGATGTATGATGTATGTTTACTATGACAGTTTACTGTATGTTAACAATATTATGAATAATGTATGTTTACTATGATAGTTTACTGTATGTTAACTATATTATGTATGATGTATGTTTACTATGACAGTTGACTGTATGTTAACTATATTATGTATGATGTATGTTTACTATGACAGTTTACTGTATGTTAACTATATTATGTATGATGTATGTTTACTATGACAGTTTACTGTATGTTAACTATATTATGTATGATGTATGTTTACTATGATAGTTTACTGTATGTTAACTATATTATGTATGATGTATGTTTACTATGACAGTTGACTGTATGTTAACTATATTATGTATGATGTATGTTTACTATGACAGTTTACTGTATGTTAACTATATTATGTATGATGTATGTTTACTATAACAGTTTACTGTATGTTAACTATATTATGTATAATGTATGTTTACTATGATAGTTTACTGTATGTTAACTATATTATGTATGATGTATGTTTACTATGACAGTTTACTGTATGTTAACTATATTATATATGTTTACTATGACAGTTTACTGTATGTTAACTATATTATGTATGATGTATGTTTACTATGACAGTTTACTGTATGTTAACTATATTATGTATGTTTACTATGACAGTTTACTGTATGTTAACTATATTATGTATGATGTATGTTTACTATGACAGTTTACTGTATGTTAACTATATTATGTATGATGTATGTTAACTATATTATGTATGTTGTATGTTTACTATGACAGTTTACTGTATGTTAACTATATTATGTATGATGTATGTTTACTATGACAGTTTACTGTATGTTAACTATATTATGTATGATGTATGTTTACTATGACAGTTTACTGTATGTTAACTATAATTTGTATGACGTATGTCTACTATGACAGTTACTGTATGTTAACTATATTATGTATGATGTATGTTTACTATGACAGCTTACTGTATGTTAACTATATTATGTATGATGTATGTTTACTATGACAGTTTACTGTATGTTAACTATAATTTGTATGACGTATGTCTACTATGGCAGTTTACTGTATGTTAACTATATATTATGTATGATGTATGTTTACTATGACAGTTTACTGTATGTTAACTATATTATGTATGATGTATGTTTACTATGACAGTTTACTGTATGTTAACTATATTATGTATGATGTATGTTTACTATGACAGTTTACTGTATGTTTACTATATTATGTATGATCTATGTCTACTATGACAGTTTACTGTATGTTAACTATATTATGTATGATGTATGTTTACTATGACAGTTTATTGTATGTTAACTATATTATGTATGATGTATGTTTACTATGACAGTTTACTGTATGTTAACTATATTATGTATGATGTATGTTTACTATGACAGTTTACTGTATGTTAACTACATTATGTATGATGTATGTTTACTATGACAGTTTACTGTATGTTTACTATATTATGTATGTTGTATGTTTACTATGACAGTTTACTGTATGTTAACTATATTATGTATGATGTATGTTTACTATGACAGTTTACTGTATGTTAACTATATTATGTATGATGTATGTTTACTATGACAGTTTACTGTATGTTAACTATATTATGTATGATGTATGTTTACTATGACAGTTTACTGTATGTTAACTATATTATGTATGTTTACTATGACAGTTTACTATATGTTTACTATATTATGTATGTTGTATGTTTACTATGACAGTTTACTGTATGTTAACTATATTATGTATGATGTATGTTTACTATGACAGTTTACTGTATGTTAACTATATTATGTATGATATATGTTTACTCCGACAGTTTACTGCAAGTTTAATGTTATACATTATTAATTATACAATAAAAGATTACTTCTTAATCATTTGTTTTATTGTTGTTTGAGCGGGACATGAATGCATTCTCTTTATACTTTGTTTAATGCGTTACCTTATACTGTTGATGAGATAAACACGTCGTTACATACACCTAGACAACGTAACTTATGATGGTGTTCAAATAATTGCTACAGTTTTACATGTTTCTCTTATTGATACCTTTCGAGCTAAAATAAATATCTCGTATTGTTTTCTCTTTACATTGTTACTGGGGCCGTTATCGGTAGAAATACTGTAAACATTGAATACACTTAGACCCACATGTATCAATGTTTGACTATAGAATGCATGAATTCGGAGCCTGTTATAATCAGATCATTCTCCCGGTCAAACCGTTCATCAAAAATGACAAAGAACATCGACATCAAAACGCAATCGGATTTCTAACTCAAAATAGGCAGATCAATGGCAAAATACGAACGAAAAATGTAGATTTTGGACTCATGGAAACTAAGAATGACATTGAGGTGTGTTGAATGGGAACTCGACTCCTACTTCATCGACGACAAATCGCTAATTTTATATAATAATAACGAGGATGAGTTGATGATTTGAGTTGATGACGAGTTGAGAATGTGTTGAGGATGAGATGAGGATGAGTTGAGCTGAGGATGAGTTGAGGATGAGTTGATGATTTGAGTTGATGACGAGTTGAGAATGTGTTGAAGATGAGATGAGGATAGATTGAAGATGAGATGAGGATGAGTTGAGGATGAATTGAGTTGATGATGAGATGAGGATGAATTGAGTTGAGGATGAGATGAGGATGAGTTGAGTTTGAGTTGATGAGTTGAGGATAGGTTGAGTTAATGATGAGTTGAGTTAATGATGAGTTGAGGATGAGTTGAGGATGAGTTGATGATGAGTTGAGGATAAATTGAAGATGAGTTGAGGATGAGTTGAGAATGAGTTGGCCGCAGCGTGTTCAACTGATAATGTTTCTCAATATCACTTGGGATTCTTTGAAAAGAAAAAGATTAAGCTAATCAGCTCAGCATCAGTGCACGATCGGGTTTTCCTTTCGAGATTATAGCGTCCTCACTCTGAAATACTGCGATGTGGATACGGTTTTTGGGGGAGGGGGGGGGGGGGGGGCCTTCATAAGTAAGCCTTTACGTTACCATTTTAAAGAAAGGCGTAAAGAGAGAAGCATATAGATTTAACCAGTGATCAACATACAGTGATGGACACCGAGCGAGAACTGGGATATCTAGTTTTCTTTAACAGATGCATTATTAGCTTCCATGTCCAAATATTATACACAATAAACACAGGATATTACCCCTTTATAATGCGAAGTCGGAATTAATTAATCAAACTACATCAGACGTGAAAAGCTGATTTGTTTTATTGGACTTCCCTGTGAGGTACATTTTTTTTTAATATTTAGGAGACGTATGAGAAAATATAATAGATAGAAAGAAAGTCTAAATCGCGTTGGAGAGGTCCAGTAGCTGCATTGTTAGATAAATCCAATAATTGTCAATGAAGAAAACTCTGAAACAAATTTCCAGTGCTTCGAGAGGCTCATATATTCGTCGTTCCTAACAACAATGGAGTTGGCAACATCAAGTGAATTGTATCCTCAATAACACAATCACTGTGCTGTGCTATAAAGCAATTCAATACAAAATACCAGTTCAGCTGTTTTAAACATACCGTGTGTATTCTTAGCCATGCCGAGACATACCAAAGTATATAAAAAATGTTACGCCTACATATCGCTCAGCAGTTTTGGGAATTGGACAGTTGGTTCGCCCGTTGTCAGTATGATGTGACCAGGTGGAGTGTCCTGCTGGATGCCTTCGGCACCATTCGTCAGTGAGGAAGCACTATCGGTCGCGAACACAAGGAGACATAAACAAACATACAGTTTGTACCATAGCTGTTGATATGTCAATGTAAGATGAATTCAAAACATTTTACTGCACATTCAAAAATGCTTGTTAACCAAATCTGTTGTCAATACTTATGAGTTTTTACGATCTTTGTGTTTTTCGTATTAGTCTTCTTTGTCTGTTATACTCTGCTTGATTTTTTGTTTTGTTTTTGTTTTTTTCGTTAATACTGACATACAAAGTACACATATGCACGGGTTAGATATGCCTGTTGTATAGTCGTCTATAACACGATGAATGCAACCAAGTACTAAACAAGAAAAGTAATGTGATAAGGATGGTCTATACTGGACTTTAAATGAATTATCAGTATATCGAGTGTTTACATAATAGACGATGTTCACCGTTAAATCTTGTTTTGCTGATATCGATAACAGAGAAGGCGTTTATATAAACTGTTGATGGGCCATGTATCAACACAAAGCTACCATTCGCTTGAATGATGAAGGCCTAGGCCCCTGTCAGCAATGGGGATTTCGTCGACTATTTTATCCATATAGTCTTTTTAACGTCCTATCGGTGTATTCTTCCCGCATGTGTTCTGTCGCCCGACCATCCATCTCGATATAACCGTGGATTTTGAAAGAACCTGGAATCTTCTTGAAAATACAACAACCATGCTGGGTATTGCAAAAACGCAATATATGACCCCCATCGACCCCCACTCAAAATAGGAACAGTGACATTGACCTTGACCCAGAAACCATAAAACGTAGCTACTCATACTGAACTTGCATACCAATTTTCACCAACATACATTAAAACATAGCTGAGAAAAGTGCGGATAACTGAGTGTCCGGACGACCGAACGGACTGACAGACAGACGGACGTGGAGAAAAGTATGGTCTCCCGGTTTCACCGGTAGGGACTAATGAAGAAAAAGGAACATTGGTGCTTTTCTCGGGAATCAGTTATCAATATAAGAATATAAAAGTATACACTCGAAATTGTAATTCTATTACACTCTACACAATCTTGATATTACAATATATTCTGATTATTCAAATAAGTTGAGATTCGGTAAAAACGGATAAAAAAAAAAAAGAAAATAAGAGGAAATCGACACTTAAAGTGGAAATGATAAAACATTGACCAGGAATTCCCTATTTAAACCCTTGAATGACATTCTAGGAAAGATCGAAGATAATGTTTTTCATCACATGTCATACAGCTAGCTCATTGTTAGCTTCACATTAGTTCATATCACTTCTCTTTTCCAATTTGACTTTTTAGATTGAAAACAGCAGAACACGATTTGTGTGTGTTTTCGGTTTTATTTTCTCTCTTTCTCTGAAAACTGATAAAGAGGTACGTACGTTTCAGTTGATAGCGGATGTTTACACAAAAGTACTTCAGATCCGTGGATCAATCTACATGTATAACTTACGATCATTCATCGTCAGCTTTAAAAGCTAATAAGACAAAGTTACTTCATCTACTGCATCACATTTTAAATTATTGCATATAAATAAGTGACTGTATAATATCCAATCAAATGCATAGTAAATCATTTCGCGCATTGTATTGACGTATTCAAAGTTTTCTTTGTGTAATTAAGCCAACCAGGCACAGATATGTTTTATCTTAAGAAGTTTTATCAGTGTTGGACTCCACGCATACAAGTGCATGGTCCGCCAATATAGACATCGTCTGTGAGACGCAGTACACTCGACACTGAACCAAAAGGTAAGCTCTGTATGGTATTAATTACATCATCTTACACTGCAAAAGACGCCTTTATTGAAGTGACCATTTACCTTAGCATGCTATTCCAATCGCATAATGATATTAAATGGTCCTTACTATTATACTTTAGTATCAAAAGAGGGAGTGTAACATCTTTCTGTCAGGTCTAACCGGAAGTGGACCTCTTCTTTTCTGTACATAACACCATCTCAGACGTTCTAGGGTATAAATTAACAAATATTCTGACATAATGATTTGTGTATAGTATATACTAACCACACCCTTCCAATGATTGTTGATGAAAACCGGTTAATATAACATATATCACAGAAGCGACCTAATAATGATGTGGTGTCACTGATACAATTCACACACGAATTTGCCAAAATCACTGTGAATATCACGGTGATTACCATACATGCTGTAGCTTAGAAACATCACCGCATTTGATGAAGATCAAGAACGAAATTGATTTTGCTGTGACGGACACTGTGTTTTTTAATCTTAGCACGTGCGTCAATTCGATTGACTTACTTTCAAGTGAATCAACGTTTAAAACATATCTGGAACATTGGATACCATTTCAGGTAAAAATTATTATTTTTGATGACTGAGGTAGAATAATTAGAATACATAGTAAGTATCTTATAATATAAGCTTTATTTTGGCAAAGTCAAAAGTGGCGAGCGTTGGCAAAATACAGCTTATATTTCACGAATCTAACCATGTATTCTCTCTCTATATATACATGTATGTAAATATGGTATTCAAATTGACGTGTTCTTGATTAACTCTTAATACTTTGTTTTATTTAAATAGAATGGAGTACAGGGATTACCAGTTGGTTGCCGCCATAGATTTCGGAACTACATACACTGGCTATGCTTACTCAACACGATATGAATTTCAAAAAGATCCGCTGAAAATCAACTTAATGATGTTGAATGCAGAATCGACACGCCTCTCATCTCAAAAAGCACCCACGTGTGTCCTTTTTAAGCCAGATGAGACGTTTCATTCATTTGGGTACGAGGCTGAAGATAACTTTAACGAACTGTATATGGATGGCGATCACAAAGACTGGTTTTTCTTTCGTCGTTTCAAAATGGATTTGTACAAAGCCAATGTAGGTAGTTTATTACTTCACTATTCACTCATAAAATTAATCATGGGTCGTATGTTGACAATTTGTTAAGGTGTTTGTAAATTTCAACAAACATGCAAAATGCATGTTTCAGAGGGATATTATTATCTCATTTATATCATTTGTTTCCCACATAAACCTTGCCGCTTTGCTGGTTTGGTTTATTTTGTGAAAAATAAGATCCAAAATTTAGTCGCCTCTTACGATCATGTAATGAGGGCAGCAGGTACAATACTTACGCCCTACCAGCAGGGACCACATGAAGTGATGACGTAGAACACAATTATTACGCCCTACGTGCAGGGCTGTGCCGCTTTGCTCACAAGTGTCTTTAGCACACAATAGGGACATTGGTTTGACTAGATTTGACTTTATTTATGTATAAACACCGATTGTATTTTGATATTGAAATGTAAATGGCGGTCGTGAGTAATATCACACATATTTATATGATATATAAGGAGATATTTCAAACATCAAAATTTATCTTATTAGATTCTATTAAGAGCTTTTTTTAAGAAAAAATGTTAAACCAATGAGTTGAAGATGAAAGATGCAAATGTTTGAACAAGGTCCCGAACTCCACAGTTTATTTGTTTTGAAAGCCTGCTTCTTACTATGGTCATGGTCAGATGTCTTGATAGTATGACATTTTCATTTATTTAAATGCCTTCTTTTATGTCATATTTGTCATATTTGTGTAAATTTACTTACAGCCGCCATTTGCATTTCAAGGTTAAAAAGATGTGTTTATACATGTACGTACATAAAGTCAAATCAGGTCAAGCAAATGTTCCCAGTTTGCTATAAACACATATGAGCATGGTTATACTTTGGGTTTTGATCATTTGTGTTACCGATAATTATCCCCTGCTACATCTTACCACAAAGTAACTCTATAGAAGAAACTGGCAACATATATGACAACTTATTTATAATTCTAAGAAACGACATGTCCAGACAAACATTTTGGTCCATTACATGACTAGTTTGTAAAAATGTGTGAATAATTATTAGTTTTTAAATTCAACATTATTCTCTTATATCGGTGACCCTTAACAGGAAATATCTTCTGCTGTATTGCCCTAACGATTAAAACAACATTGAATTGCTGTCCATCTGTATCTATGATGAATCTTTATACTCGCCTCTGCCCCAAGTTACCGACTATCACAAGGAAACTTCATACAACAGACACGCATGCATGTCGCACGCACCGGGCCATCCTTGAAGTAGTTTAGCTGTTGATAGAACGTTAATCAATGCTAAACTAAACCAAACCAAACCAAATCTTTCTGTGATAATTTTATTTTCTGTAATCCCATTCATCATATATGATATGACGTTGGCTATTACAACATCATTACAGTTATCCGATAGTAACAATGTCAGAGTGGAAGAATTAACGAGTAAACGACAAAAAAACTAAAATATGTGCGCTTGAATCAACTGAAGTCATTGTCCACGGAGGCTGTTGGAGTTCCCCTGATCCTAGGTTTTTGGGGGTAATCATGAATGGGTCTACCACTCTACAATAATGTGTATACTTTATGTTATTATTTGATTTTGATGAAATCTTTTGAATTGTCTGGGAAGGATAATACTTGTCGTTTTCGTGTTTTGCTCATAATGCTTTACATATTTCAGGTGAAGAGAACCCAGGTATTGAAAACATTGGATGGAAAGAAAATGTCTGCAATGAAAGTTATTTCAGCTGTGATTGCCTACCTGAAAAGCCATTTGTTGATAAAAATCAACGATCGAGCAATCGATATTTCGGAGTCAGAAATAAGATGGGTACTGACTGTACCTGCAATTTGGAGCGACTCGGCAAAACAGATGATGAGAGAGGCAGCCGAAAAGGTAAGCTTAAACTCTGAACAGAATACCTGATCAGATGTTTCGGAGGGGAATCAGTTCTTTTTTACCCCGCCCAACGAAGGCTGATTGCTTCCCGCATGATATCTTTTGAAAGAATGATCGGATTTTGATGAAACTTGCTTGGCAGTCTTATTACCTCAATTCCACGCTCAAGTTACATTATCGGCATATTCCGCGCATATTTAATTAGGCTGCTGTGATTTGATTGGTTGATTGCTTTCCGCACTATATCTTTTGAAGGAATGATAGAATTTTGATGAAACCTCCTTGGTAAATTTGCTACAAATTATATAGATTACTTTCAAAGGAACTTGATAGCTGAACACAAATACATGTATTGATGTTAAATGATATGTCATGTATTTCATGTTGTCCACTTTGATTTCATGTGATGCAATATTTGTATTGGAGGGGGATCTTGGGGACTAGTCCTGGTTTATTAATGTATCTGCAACTAATTACGTCGGTATTGGGAGGATGTCCTTTTAAGATTTCAACACAGATCACACCTGCGATCTTCAAAGAAGTCTAGGTAAAGCATTTAAACACGATGTTATCACCCTAAAAACTTCAAGGTAAATATGATGCTGGATCCCTTCGCTACGTCGTTTATTTCATATGATATATGGAACATTGTAAAACGCCTTAATTAACCGCCTCCTTCGAATTACAGGGGTAAGAGGTAAATTTATTCCTTCTTACCTGGAAACGACGAAAGGTATTTACACCTGAATATGAAGAGCCTTAAACTACCACGTCTTCAGATAATAAAATGTTATGGATATAGTTGAACTTAGCTTGAAGTTCGTCCTCATATAAACATGACATTGGGTATTACTAGGTCATGCAACCCCTGTCATCAATAATTATGTGTTTATATGGCCTGAAGTTGTATTAAGATAAAGATTACAGGAAAGTAAAAGATTATTTACTCGATCATTTCAGGCAAAAATCCCAAGAGATCAGTTATTGATCGTCTTGGAACCGGAAGCTGCCTCCATACTTTGTAAACATCTGTCTGCTGTCCAGCTTCTTTCTATAGACAGCACAAAGAGGGATGAAACCTTCCAATCAGGATCAAGATACCTGGTACTCGATGCTGGAGGTAAGATCTATTTTTATCGTGACGGATTGTGGCATAATTACAAGGTAATATTGTCTATCCCTCAAGGTTCTTTCACAAATATTGAAAACCTTCAGCGACGAAACAAGAGTTAAATTTTTTTATAGAAATAACTTTTTTTCTTTGTTTTGTCTGTTATACACTATATATTATATGTTATATACTAGCGGAAAGAAGAAATGCAAGTTCGGTTTTTCTAATATAACTTTTAGACACGTGGTCTATGTTCAGTTAGACTTCAAACTGAGCTAACTCCGTGCACTGTGAAAATGTTCCTCAGTTAAAATTCAGTCGATCGTGACCCCGCTCTAAACTGCATGCTTTCAGCAGATTTTTCAGGAAATCATGCACCAGGGGTACTATTGCACCATACGTACCGGTAAATCATTACAAATCGAACATTGTTACAGATCAGTTACAAAACATTTCTTTTCGGAGCGATTGTACAGCGAAATGCCTGGATTGATTGGTGTTGATAGGGGTTGATAGGGGTCGGGCCATTTCCCTGAAAATGCAGGGACATTCGCAACGTCTTGTAGCCCAGCCATATGGTGTACATGAGACAAGATCCAGTTTAGTTTTGCGTCTTAAAGCTATAAGGGAAAAAATATTGTAAATCAATAAATACAGTAGTCTCTTGGTGTGAAATCACTTTTGAAAAAATCAATAATAATATTCTAAAAGTACATAATCCATATTAGTACACAACAATTTTAATAAAGTCATGAATCTGGACTCCATTCCCGCGAACAACAGAGTTTTCAAAAATCTAGAATAATTGAAAATAAGATATTTGTTACAAAAGAAAAAAGAAAACAAAAGACGCGAGCTTTTTGTGAGTGTCATCTGTAACTTTGTTAAACAATATACATAACATCTATCACATATGCAATATAAACCGCTCAATGTATCGAAGTTTGACATATAAATGTTAAAAATAAATCTAGCTTTTTCGTGCAAAATGCGTCATTCTTGATAGGCCTTAAAGTAAGAAAATTGTATGTCTATGTAACGAGTTCTCTTGTCTCACAGGTGGTACCATAGATATCACAGTACATGAAGTGGTAAAGGGTGGATTATTAAAAGAAATCCATGCAGCTAACGGCGGAGATTGGGGAGGGACAAAAATAGACGACGCCTTCGAGGACTTTGTGGAGACTGTTGTTGGGAAACCAGCCTACAAAGACTTCCGCGTTCATAAGATGCCAAGCTTGATTGAACTACACAGAAGCTTTGAAGAAAGGAAGAAAACCTTTACTGATAACAGTGCTGGAAAGAAAATAACGTTCCGAATTCCTTTTGAGATAATTGAATCTTTCAAAAAGTACAATCAAGATAGAAATATAGCTGACGTCATTGCAACTAAATTCAACCCTGCAGACGTGGATTGGACGCATGATAAAATTCGCCTTTCCCAAGCGAAAACACGAAATTTGTTTGAACTATCTTTGCACCACATAACCGATCACGTTTCTGATATCCTCAAAAACCCGGAGGTGCAAGATTGCAAGGCTATCCTGATGGTGGGTGGCTATTCCGAGTGTCCACTTCTGCAAGACGCCATCAGAAATGTTGCAGGAAACATCCGCGTGATCGTCCCAAGTGACGCAGGTCTTTCTGTACTTAAGGGGGCCGTGATTAACGGATTCTTCCCGGACGCTGTGTCGCATCGCATATGCAGGTACACATACGGAACAGAGTGCAACAAACGCTTTGAAAAGGATTTGCACAGGGAGGATTATCGCGTGACCAATGAAAGAGGGGCATTTGAATGTGAACATTTCTTTGACAAATTTATCGCGAAAGGGACACAAATTAACATTGGTATATCTTCAGTTACAAAAACGTTTTCTGTGACTTCTTCAAATCAAACGGCAATGTGTTTTCGAATATTTGCCTCGACATCTGCGGCCACGATGTATGTCACAGACGGAAATGTACAGAAAATAGGACAAATGATTTTGGATACGCCGGATACCTCGTTAGGCTTAGAGAGGGGAGCCAGTGTAACGATGCACTTTGGAGGATCAGAAATCGTGATCGAAGCCGTAGACAAACATACTGGAAATTCAATACGATCGGGTGTCGACTTTCTTGGATAGCATGATGGGCAACTTTTTAGGGCGGTGTATAAATACTTCATCAACGCGGTCTATTACACAAAAATAATAAAGACAGGTTAAATGTGGGGGGAAAACATGAATTGGTAGTGACACTTATCTGATAAACTTACCACACTCGGAACACCAAACATACCACACTCGGAACACCTCGGTCGATTATCTTCGGTCATCTAACCTCAGATGTATCATGGACGTCGCCATATTGGAACTACTTTGAAGTTCCCGGATATCGGGGGTTTCAAACATGCCTGCGCCTATGGATGCAGCAGATTCGTCAGTGAAAAGTGTTTTGCCTGATACAACATGTATACTTTGCCTACAGGAAAACCGCAGTGCTCACTGTCTGCCAAAGGCCAAGGGATCCAAACAAAATTATATAAATATATAACAAAGTTTTGTTGGTATAACACCGGAGAATGAGTTATTATAAAGTGTACATCCTGCTTCATTAACCGTGGTATTAAAGTGTCCTGACTTTAAAAGACACCCTAGACTGGTTTTTAGGAGATAACAAGCGAATGAAACGCACGAGTAAAACCCGGCCATCTACAAACGTAATTCGTTCGTCGATTGCAGGGACAATTGTATCATCTGTAGAAAAGTTAAAACTGTTGAAGTCACCTTTCGATTTTGCTACATGTCTGTTTGTGGAAATTGTCCAAAAGAAAATCTATGAAAATTGGAGAAAGGACCTGTTACAGGTTACATAGATTTTTGCTCACGATCCAACCGGGTGATATTTGTAATACTTTATGAGACAACCCATGAAATATATTTAAAAATTAAAAAGGTCCCAGGGGCCTGTTCTCTTACCATTTTAATATCTCCCTACATGGGAGTGTGACAGGGTTCCATTTTAAGTCAAAATAACGCACATTTAACTCTTTTTTTTTTGCTTCAAAAAGTTACCATTTTCTTTAGAGTGATATATTTACTGCAAATCATAGATGCATTTATGCAACAACAAATATCTGTTAGAAAAATTACACAATCTTTAGCCCCAAAAATACCTATTTTTTAAGCCAATTTTAGGGCATCTTGAATTTTTAAAATTTGATACTTTAGTAACATACATGTAGTTCAGTATTTCATTCTTAATTTAATACTTTAGTACACGTAACATAGTTAGGTGTTAGTTTTAATTTGATACTATAGTAACATAGTTAGGTGTTAGTTTTAATTTGATACTTTAGTAACATTGTAGGTGTTTTTCTTAATTTGATACTCAAATAACATAGTTAGCTAGGTGTTATTTTCTAATTTCTTCAAATTCAATGCTAATTACATGTTTGATATTAAATTTTTTGTTACCTTTTTATAATGTGATATTTTTTTAGTACAATAAGTTTTATAACTACAATTTCCCAATTTATCAAGGCAGATGATATAGATTCAGGGGATAAAAAGTGGTTCTGATAATCAAAGTAAATAGGGATATATGCATAAAACATTTTTGACTTGTTTTATTTTATTCAAAAAGTATATTTGTAGCTACCGACTTTAAAAGAGTAGACCAATATTTGAATTCATAATACTGACTTTCTACAGAAGTTATGTATGATTTACACCAGACACATAACAGCGAAATCCCTGCTGGATTAAAGTACATGCAGCCTTGATAAATCTTGTGTAGTATGATATTATAATTTTGATTATTGTTTTAATCAACTATATATACAAGTATCAGCAAGCGTGAATCTGTCGGTCACAACTATAACTTGTTCAATAGTTCTACATGTCAACAGAGCTTCTTCAACATAGTCATGCTCTCCGAGTATATTGTCTCTGGCACGAATTTATGTTTTGTCTGATGTTGTCAATGTTATGTAAAATTTGCATATTATGTATGTATATGATACTGATGAGCCTGAGGCTCAGAGTCAATGAAGAACTTAAACTTGATTTCTACGTTAACTTTCTTGTTATAAAGATTGGTTTGATTGGAATCGATATATCTATTTCAAATAGATTCCTGTCCAATGTCTTCTGTATATTGCTTGACAACTAAATAGATATTCATGGGGATTTAATTTTCGTCGTTTAATCACGAATTATAATTAATCAACTTGAACTTATTAACAATAAATAGTCATAAAGATTGTACCTGTATTGTAGTTGTTCCTTTACAGATACTTATATAACATTGTTGTATTGATGTATTCATGTCGTCTGTATCAGTAAACAAAACTCTCTTCCTCACTCGATTTAATGTATGTCAACTGTCTGTCACAAAAATCTAGCAATGGTCATAACTAAGCAATGATTGTTTTGTTTGTTATTGTTTAACGTCCTTTAAAAGCCATGGTCATTTAAGGACTTGCTAGGTTTGTGAAATAGAGGAAAGCCGGAGTACCCGAAGAAAAACCACCAGCCTACAGTCAGTACCTGGCAACTGCCCCACGTAGGTTTCGAACTCGCAACCCAGAGGTGGAGGGCTAATGTTAAAGTGTTGGGACACCTTAACCACTCGGCTACCGCGGCCCCCATAGGAATGCCCTATCAATAAGACACAAAACCAGAGGAACACAAATTCTATGAATTTGCTTTTATTCTTTTGTATTTGTAGCCTTATCCGAACATCAACCTGAGTTAGTCTTGACCAGTCTCGACCGATCATAAAACTGCACATTTCATGCATTTAATGACAGACTTTGATAGTAAAACTAAAAAAGACTGCCAGTAGATATGGGATGTAGAAATACATTTCCATGGTAATGCAGTTAATTTAAATTGTCAAACCTGCCTTAGCGACCACCTGAATTAAGCGACTCCCTCTCAAATGCGACCGTATTTTTTCCTGACATCGTTTTTTACAATTCTGATTACATGAACTTAGCAATCACCTGTCAGACGCGACTAACGACCATCATTTCCGCGTCCCAAATGCTTTTTCAGCGACTTTCTGAGTTTTAAAAAGGAAGCAATATATTTCGTGAGGGACATCAGTATTGTGTTTTCTTATTGAGTGATTGAAGCGTTCCATTTCTAGAATAACAGACACATTATGGTATATGATGATCAGTATTCAAACAATATATTGAAAGTATAACAAGAAAGTTTTTAATGCAAGTCAATTTACTTCAATTATATACATCATTATTGTAATGTGTGTAAAATAAGATTTTAGTAGTGTGACGACAATTGTGACCTGTGTGTAACAGTAAGATTTTGGTAGTGTGACGACAGTTGTGACCTGTTAGTAAGATTTTGGTAGTGTGACGACAGTTGTGACCTGTGAGTAAGATTTTGGTAGTGTGACGACAATTGTGACCTTTGTGTAAAAGTAAGACTTTGGTAGTGTGACGACAGTTGAGACCTGTATGCAAAAATAGAATATGATTCTGAGATGAAAATTATTTTGATTGATGTATATAAATGTAGAAGTGACGAAACTGTATTCATCTGACTAACTCAGGATGGTGGAGCACCAGCACGATAAACGTCGTTGGTTCGAGCCCCAGCGAGGGTCGGGTACAGCCATGAATCCTCCCCATAACATGTGTAGGCATATTTTGATTTTTCCAGATGTTCAAACAAGACCGAATAGTCATTGTCAAGGTAAACCAGAAAGTAAAACAAAACAAAAACAAAAACAAAAACAAACAAACCCCCCCCCCCCCCCCCCCCCCCCCCCCAAAAAAAAAAAAAAACAACTAGACTCGGTCTTTGTTCTTAGACGAATAATTTTCGCAAAACCGTTTGGACGACACAACCGAAGACGGTCAATGTGACCGTTACTCCCACACAGAATACAAAGTAAACAGATAAGGATAATTGATATAAATAATGATATCATGGCGTAACTTCAATGGTCATGTTTGGGTGGATATCGTGATATCGACAGGTGCAACACTCCGCCTGTGATAACAAGAACACCTGTTATATTGGTCGGTAGTAAATCCCCCATGGTGAACCCCCATTCGGACACGTCGACGGGAAATATTGTGCTAGGATAACACTGCTGTAGGTGTTGATATCGGTACGAAAAGAGGCCACCAAAGGGGAAATTATTTCTTATTGAAGTACCAAAATATGTTCCAATGTTCAAAGCACTGGACTTATTAGTCAATTCCCATTTGAAAATATTTGAACAAAGAATATCACTCTAGCATCGATGGCGGTTATTTCTCCTTGATATTATATTAAGTTTATGCGTGGATTTTAATTTACGACGCGATTGCATTTTTTATGTAAACAATCACAATTATTTATAAATATAACCTCATTTGGACATTGAAACTTCACCATGTTGAAATCTACATCGATAATTCTGTTCCTGATGATATCCCTGGATACACTGGATCACGTAACACCACAAGGTAAGGAAACAGGTACCGTACTTTGAGGTAGAATTATAATAACTGGAAATCTATCCTGAAGCATTTAAAGCAGTGAAGAAATTAGAAATAAATTAACTTCAAATTTGTTTTCTTGGTCGCGTTCGCAGTTTGATGGTATATAAATTAGAGTTAATTCATTTTTAAATTCTTAGTTATTCCCAATTTTTCCTTTCAACGGGTGGTGCATTTTAATGAAACTGAATATGATTTCCTATAAAATATTCGAATACACTACGCTGTTTTCATATGTAAATCGACAATAATATAGTGTACAGTTCAACTATGAAATCTTATTTGATCATAATTTTTGATTAGATATATCAATCATAACATTTTTTGACGTTTTGATTGTCAGTAGAAAGACTTCAATAAAGAAAATTCGGAGTGAGAATAGTATTTATGTTGATCTAATATTCGTGTTTAACAAACGGGTATTTATTAATTTATAATTGAACTGATGTGGATGTATACACATTTCGTGTTATTTTCGATATGCACTGTTTCAATTATTATATGTTGTTTATCATTAGGCGATTGCTACGTTTTCCATATGTATAATTGTATTACGGAGAGGACATTGATAAGTTATATATATAATTGTATTACGGAGAGGACATTGATAAGTTATATGTATAATTGTATTACGGAGAGGACATTGATAAGTTATATGTATAATTGTATTACGGAGAGGACATTGATAAGTTATATGTATAATTGTATTACGGAGAGGACATTGATAAGTTATATGTATAATTGTATTACGGAGAGGACATTGATAAGTTATATGTATAATTGTATTACGGAGAGGACATTGATAAGTTATATGTATAATTGTATTACGGAGAGGACATTGATAAGTTATATGTATAATTGTATTACGGAGAGGACATTGATAAGTTATATGTATAATTGTATTACGGAGAGGACATTGATAAGTTATTTGTATAATTGTATTACGGAGAGGACATTGATAAGTTATATGTATAATTGTATTACGGAGAGGACATTGATAAGTTATATGTATAATTGTATACGGAGAGGACATTGATAAGTTATATGTATAATTGTATACGGAGAGGACATTGATAAGTTATATGTATAATTGTATTACGGAGAGGACATTGATAAGTTATATGTATAATTGTATACGGAGAGGACATTGATAAGTTATATGTATAATTGTATTACGGAGAGGACATTGATAAGTTATATGTATAATTGTATACGGAGAGGACATTGATAAGTTATATGTATAATTGTATACGGAGAGGACATTGATAAGTTATATGTATAATTGTATACGGAGAGGACATTGATAAGTTATATGTATAATTGTATACGGAGAGGACATTGATAAGTTATATGTATAATTGTATTACGGAGAGGACATTGATAAGTTATATGTATAATTGTATTACGGAGAGGACATTGATAAGTTATATGTATAATTGTATTACGGAGAGGACATTGATAAGTTATATGTATAATTGTATTACGGAGAGGACATTGATAAGTTATATGTATAATTGTATACGGAGAGGACATTGATAAGTTATATGTATAATTGTATTACGGAGAGGACATTGATAAGTTATATGTATAATTGTATTACGGAGAGGACATTGATAAGTTATGTATAATTGTATTACGGAGAGGACATTGATAAGTTATATGTATAATTGTATTACGGAGAGGACATTGATAAGTTATATGTATAATTGTATTACGGAGAGGACATTGATAAGTTATATGTATAATTGTATTACGGAGAGGACATTGATAAGTTATATGTATAATTGTATTACGGAGAGGACATTGATAAGTTATATGTATAATTGTATACGGAGAGGACATTGATAAGTTATATGTATAATTGTATACGGAGAGGACATTGATAAGTTATATGTATAATTGTATACGGAGAGGACATTGATAAGTTATATGTATAATTGTATACGGAGAGGACATTGATAAGTTATATGTATAATTGTATACGGAGAGGACATTGATAAGTTATATGTATAATTGTATTACGGAGAGGACATTGATAAGTTATATGTATAATTGTATTACGGAGAGGACATTGATAAGTTATATGTATAATTGTATACGGAGAGGACATTGATAAGTTATATGTATAATTGTATACGGAGAGGACATTGATAAGTTATATGTATAATTGTATTACGGAGAGGACATTGATAAGTTATATGTATAATTGTATACGGAGAGGACATTGATAAGTTATATGTATAATTGTATTACGGAGAGGACATTGATAAGTTATATGTATAATTGTATACGGAGAGGACATTGATAAGTTATATGTATAATTGTATACGGAGAGGACATTGATCAGTTATATGTATAATTTTATACGGAGAGGACATTGATAAGTTATATGTATAATTGTATACGGAGAGGACATTGATAAGTTATATGTATAATTGTATACGGAGAGGACATTGATAAGTTATACATTTGTATGTATAATTGTATACGGAGAGGACATTGATAAGTTATATGTATAATTGTATTACGGAGAGGACATTGAAAGTTATATGTATAATTGTATTACGGAGAGGACATTGATAAGTTATATGTATAATTGTATACGGAGAGGACATTGATAAGTTATATGTATAATTGTATACGGAGAGGACATTGATAAGTTATATGTATAATTGTATACGGAGAGGACATTGATAAGTTATATGTATAATTGTATACGGAGAGGACATTGATAAGTTATATGTATAATTGTATTACGGAGAGGACATTGATAAGTTATATGTATAATTGTATTACGGAGAGGACATTGATAAGTTATATGTATAATTGTATACGGAGAGGACATTGATAAGTTATATGTATAATTGTATACGGAGAGGACATTGATAAGTTATATGTATAATTGTATTACGGAGAGGACATTGATAAGTTATATGTATAATTGTATACGGAGAGGACATTGATAAGTTATATGTATAATTGTATTACGGAGAGGACATTGATAAGTTATATGTATAATTGTATACGGAGAGGACATTGATAAGTTATATGTATAATTGTATACGGAGAGGACATTGATCAGTTATATGTATAATTTTATACGGAGAGGACATTGATAAGTTATATGTATAATTGTATACGGAGAGGACATTGATAAGTTATATGTATAATTGTATACGGAGAGGACATTGATAAGTTATACATTTGTATGTATAATTGTATACGGAGAGGACATTGATAAGTTATATGTATAATTGTATTACGGAGAGGACATTGAAAAGTTATATGTATAATTGTATTACGGAGAGGACATTGATAAGTTATATGTATAATTGTATACGGAGAGGACATTGATAAGTTATATGTATAATTGTATACGGAGAGGACATTGATACGTTATATGTATAATTGTATACGGAGAGGACATTGATAAGTTATATGTATAATTGTATAACGGAGAGGACATTGATAAGTTATATGTATAATTGTATAACGGAAAGGACATTGATAAGTTATATGTATAATTGTATTACGGAGAGGACATTGATAAGTTATATGTATAATTGTATACGGAGAGGACATTGATCAGTTAGGATAACTCGCGTGTAATCCTTTTGTGTATTATTTGCAGAAAAGTCAATTCAAATTCAAGTCAATGATTGCTGTGGGATAATCAAATATTTGCACCTAATACACCTTTCTTGTTCTGCAGATTTTTGACAGTTAGACGCATATGATTTACGATATTTTCTCACAAAACATAGCTAGTTTAATTGATATCTCTCTCTACATTGTGTAAACAACATGAATCTTTCTTTTTTTCTTTAATATTACACGAGGGGTGTTATTTTTGTATGTTGATAGGTAGTCATAATCTGAATAAACAGACTTGGGAAAAAATCGTCAATATTTTCTTAAGATTGTAACGTGGCAACAAAATATGCAAAATATGTTCTAATTTAGTTATGTTTAATCAATTTAATTGCAGATAATTAAGCATTGAACGGCTTTCAGTTGGCATTCATAGTCAATATGAATGCCAACTAGACAGAGGCAAATTCCATGAAGCGCACTAGCAATTTTTTTTTTGAAATTTTCAAATTCAAATTTCAGTTGGCAGTTCATAAGCTGGTGAACTCGCAACTGAATTGGTAGGGTTATATAGTGGCAGTGCCATACAATGGTAAATATAAGCCAATGGATTGGACAAAAGTCATACAAGTTATACAACGTATGTCCTTTCCGTAACAAGGGTGTACATGTATAAAAAAATTTGTCACATAATATATTTATCATATATCTATACTGATATCGTATTCTAACGACGAAGGGGATAAAGACAGTCTGGAACATAATAGATAAAGAACACGAAAAAAGATAGAATTTCAATAATGACTTTGCCTTTGTTTCCGTTTAGCGTTGCAGTTACAGGGTCACAAGGATTGTCTGCCCTTGTCTAAGGACTGTCCGCCTGACTGTGTACAATATGACAATGAATGTCCCGAGTGTAGCTGTCCTAAAGGTTGGTGAAATAGCACGCGACCGGATTTAACCCCAGCTCTCTATATAGGACAGGTACCAATACCTTCTGAAGGAAAGAATTTATAATGTCAATAAAAATATCAGATTTTTGCAAATTTTTGGCTACTTAGCATGGTCATATCATTTGACTGTGGCCTTCAAGATGGATGACACATATAGATCTTTCTTGTTGTATGGTTTCCTGCCTGAGAATGGCTAAGTAGCCACAAATTTTAGAAAACTGAGATATTTTATTGACATTATGAATTGTTTCACTGAGAAGGTGTCGATACCTGAGAGAGCTGAGTTTATTGGGTATTGACATCACAATTAATAGTTCCAGGGTTGTGAAATCCTATTATCCTGGCAGAGTATATGACATTAATAAAATTTCATGAGTCCAATGAAAACAAGTATCATGGTAATAGTAAGATAATCGAATATATTGTCCTGGATATCTGTATTTACAAGTGTACAAATATACATGAACTTAAAACGGGACAAAAATGTCAAAGTAACGTATCATTTTTTATTAGAACCTATCTTTTTATTTACATGTATGATGTCTTTTACTGCTAAAATGTACCCTTGATGACGATATTTATTTTAAACATATAACCGAACTATCTTAATCGTTATCAGGCGGACCAAGCAACAGTCCATTTAACCAGGGCAATAACTTGTACGAAACACCGTATTCCACCTCACTCATGAGCATGAGCGGCGCCAGGCCTATGATGGCAATGTCTACCGGAACCGGAAGTATGATGGGTCTGGGCAGTCGCAACGGACCTCTGTCTTGGCCATTTTTCCACAGAGGCTCGCCTGTGATGACGTTTGCTTGTATAAAGGGCGAAATCGTCTGTCCAGCATACTGTCTGGTAGAGGATGAAAACGGATGTAAATCATGTCCGTGTGCTCCTGGTAAGAAAATTACATGTACATATTTTAAAAAGTGATCTAAAAGAATTTTGATAAACAGGATTTTTCATATGCAATCATATTTTTCATTGATTGTATATCCTTTGTTGAGTGCATTACTGTCGAATTAAAGAACGTGACTTCGGAGTCTGCATGGCAATAAACCCCAAAACTTGAGACCTTGTAGTATAAGCAGTATATCCAATATTACTGGCATAAACAAAAGTTGATTCCATGCGATATATTTTAAAAATTTACAGCCAATGGAATGGGCGTCCCTGTAGCTTCCGGTCACGTGGTACATATGAGCGCGCAACCAGAAAAACCAAAGCAGACTACAGATTGCATAGCAACTATAATATGTATGTTGTCATGTAAGGGGTACAAACTGGGTCCAAAGGGACAAGATGGCTGTCAGACATGTACTTGTACACGGAATGATTCAAAAGGTTTGTACACGTAGTGTTCGGCCACTTGATACATGTATTTCGAAGAATAAATATTTTTAGACATATTATTGTTTCCTTGGAAATATATGTATTACTTTTCTTATGCAATAACTGCATGATTGTTTCTTTCTGTTTTGTTTGGTATTGTTTAAAGTCCTATCAACTATGGTCATTGAAGTTCGTGTGATGCAGATTTGATGCTGTCCAAGACAAGCAGCAGGACACATTATACTGAGAGCCAGCGAACCAGTCGTCGTACTACAAGGCTGGCCATCTAACAGTAGCGATACACACATATTTGTCGTTAAATATACTATAGCTTTTATCGCAAGCCAATTCGAAAAGCATTTCTATGAAACTTTTGAGTTTTTTTACGCATGAATGACATACATGTACATGTACAGTACACTGTAAAGTTAAATATTTTGACATCCTATCGTCTGAAACATTAGGCATATATTCCTTCTTATCATTTTCCAATTCATTCTCACTGCAAAATAACTTATCTATATCATTGTTCATGCAATCTTCAGACGGTGACATAAATTCAGGGAAGTCTAAAAACAGCACTAACCCTTTCCAGATGTCCAGTATGTCCGGCGGATCTTCATTTATGTTTGGTTCCGGTTCCGGTTCCGGTTCTGCTTCAGGATTACTAAGTAACTATTTGCAACGCAATTCGTTTAACGTCAATGGCAACATGTTATTCCTATCTAGAAAACGCTTAATGTTATATATTGTTAGTTTTACTTTATAGTTTTACAGTGTATAATGTACAAATGTATGATAATACATTTTAGGTTGAATATGCTGGCAAACTTGTTATTTTTGTGAATACACTTTACGTTGAATATTGCTCGCAAGGTATCATAAAAATTACTGTAGTTGAATATGTTGACAAATATGTTATCATTGCGAAAACGCATTACGCTGAATATCGTTGCAAATATTTTATTTTTGCGAAAATGCATTTTGTTGAAACTTGTTGGCAAACTTGTCTTGGCGAAAACGCTTACCTTTGAATATTTTGGCACACCCTATCTTTGAAACGAAACAGCTTTAGTTGAATATCGTCGACAAATTTGTTATCGTTGCTAAAACGCTTTAATTAGTTGTGCCATTATCATTATGTCCACTATACAAACTTTGTATGCCATCATTTGATAAATCTTAACATCATAAAAAGTATACAATCCACAAAAGATCATTATTGCTTTTGTTGGATTTTCGACTGTAATATTGTTGACAATAATCAGGTATATCCATATGGTGTATTGAAGAGAAAACGCAACATTCGAACGATAAAATCATTTTTCCCTTACACTGATGTTTTGGTATGTCTCGTCTTGATAACAGTTTTTAGTTATTTTATTGTTAATAACATGTCGTTATTATCGCCCTTAATTTGTTTGTATGTATCGTATCGTTTAACAAAATTTCAAAGAAAAAGATATTTTACATCCCGACTGACAGACTCCAACGCCAATTCTGGAAAATCGAAAAATGGCACAAGTTCCTCGGGCCAATCGAATCCATTCCACGTGGACAATATGCCTGGAGGATCTTCCGTAGGGTATGGTTCTAATTCCGGATCCGGTACGGCATCCGCTTCCGGTGCTGGCATGCCAAGTCCGTTTTCTACCGGAAGCGGAAGTGGCTCGAGTGGATCTGGTGGAAGTAATGGCGGAGGTTCGTGTCGTGTTAGATACAGATTACATCGAGTTTTGAGAAGTATGAGTTTTAAGGAAAAATTTAAAAAAAAAAAATTTTTTTATAGTTTTATTTAATTTTTTACTAAATAGATTATATTAATGTCTTGGTGAGATTCAGAGTACAAATACATATTCCAATGCCTCTTTGTAATAGTACACCGAGGCCATACATGAAGGGCATTAGCAGACGTTATCAGACATTTACTGTTTCATACTATCCGATACAATTAGCTTTTTGCCTACATGGTCTCGTCTCATATGTTTCCTTCATTTTGGTCACATTATTGCGATATCAATCTACAACCTGATTGACATTGATGTAAATTAAAACTTATATCACTGAGATAGGGTTCAACCCACTGTTTCCTGGAGCTAGCATGACGATGGACGGAAGTGGAAGTGGAGGTGGAATGCCTAGTGGTGGAGGTGGAGATGGGTCGGGCGGATCCGGAAGTGGATGTACCGGACCGTTTTGTACATCATCATCAGGTATCCGTTGATTATCTGTGTAGTTGCGCCTCAACTCATAACCTTCTGCATAAAAGGGGAAATGTTCATGTTACAGTCAGATCGGTGAAAATGGTATCTAGATAAAACATCGACATCAACACATTTTTTCTGATGTATATATAACTCGTTTGATTTTATTAGACTTTGTCGAGTATACAATCTTCTTAATTATCTAGAATAAATAACTCTTATAATATGAAACCAAAAATTGTCTTTTATGAAAATTGAATGAAGCTTTTCTAGAAAAAAAATAGTTGCGTATGTCAATAATTCAAAAATAGAAGGGTTCATTAACAAAGTCAAAACAAGGAAATATTATAATGTACTATACTACACAGCAGAACTATGTCATTACATTGTTGTGTTTTCGCTAGGCATGATGGGGAATTGGAGCTGGCGGAGGAACCGGAAGTGGATCGTCATGCACTGGACCTTCATGTTCTGCCAAAGACGGTAACGTTCCTTTCAACATTCAAATTGTTCTCTGAATGGATACTTTTCGATACGTTCTCCATTTTCCCGCTTTTGTACTAGGTGGTTTAATAAGGTTATCTTTGATAAATACAACTCTCAATTCTTACACAAAAGGGTTTAATCCTATGTCTCCTGGAGCTGGCATGGGGATGGGCGGAAGCGGAAGTGGAGGTGGAATGTCTAGTGGTGGAGTCGGAGGGGGATCAACCGGGTCAGCAAGTGGATGTTCCGGACCATTTTGCCAATCAACATCATCTCAAAATTCAGGTTAGAAAGGAAAATGATCAACATAATATAGACGTGAATTTAACCAGGTTAAGTTTGAGATATGACCTTTTTCTTCCGTTGAGATCTTAAAAGCTATGTCTGTATGAAAGTTAAATTTAAACTGGATTTAAAGTCATATTAGGATTTCTTTTAAAATTAATATTAGGACCCATTGTACAATTTATTGACAAATGCAGAACTGTGTTATGTAAATTACCTGCAGTAACTAAGCCTGTGAAGGGGACGAATTGTCCTAACACCGACCTTTGTGTAAGGACATGCAAGTACACTGTTAAACTCGGACCAGCTGGACAAGACGGATGTCACTCGTGCGCATGCGTTATGAAAGAAGGTATGTAAATTTCCATTGACGAAAAAACCAGACCATGTTAAGGGTAAATAATCACTATGTCTTGGTTGTACAAGAACGATCGTGGACAACTATATATATTTTCGATTTGCTGTACTTGTTAAGCTGAAATTTCACTCAAAACAGACGAAGTGTTTATATGTATATTCTACTCCTGAATGTTTTCTGTGCTTAATTTTATTATGTTTCCTTTTTCTTCGTTTGTTATAACTATTTATGATCAGTATTTGATTAAATCTGCTCTATATTATATTATCGTTTTCTAAGAGACCAGGCCACTACAGAAGCTCTGCGATAAGGTAGTCCAGTGTATAACGAATTGTAAAACCGGATATGAGGTCGGCAACTCTAAAGACCAAGATGGCTGTCCATCCTGTGTTTGTCACGAACGTAAGACATGCATGACGTCATATTTATAGATACAGAAAAACACAGGGCCATTCTATAGAGGATGTTGAGTTTTCTGGATGGTTTCATAAATTCCCCTGATAACGTCATACAATTTAATGGGGAGAAACAGACCAAACGAAAAGAGAGAGACAAGAGGTCCTTTCAGTACAAATACATGTAGAGAGTTAGACTTCAGTTTACAGCTGTTTCGTCCTTTAAGGACTCGTCAGCTAAGGGCATCACTAATTGTTGATGCATTTACGTAGTAGGTGGCAAAAATTAAAACAAATATATCGACAGAAATGTCAATACTTGGATGGGGAGGGAAGAGCAAAAGACTCATAAACTCATTGGTTAATGCTGCGTACTTGTTCTTTTATGATCTTTTTCTGGTGTAGTTGGCCAAAAACGGACTCTCGAGAACGGTAAAGCAACTACAATAGTTTAACCAGAACTAAATCGTATTCAAAACTAAAAAACACAGAAATCACGCAAAAATGACATTAATTATTTTACAAATAAAGCATTTATTTTGTCATTTTGACAACTATAAAAACACACATACAAATAAAAATAAAATAAAAAATCAACAAAACAATAGTAGTCCATTACCAAAAGTAAAGCATCAACTATTGTATGACTGTAGCTTCAACACCTGCGCCGACACAGGCTCCAGCTCAATCATCTTGTGACGTCACAACTCTTGCCTGTATGGCTAATTGTAGATACGGGTACATCATCGAATCAAAGAATGCGATGACGTCACAGTGTCCTCTCTGTAGATGTTTACCACGTGAGTATTATCGCATTTTATCATCTACCTCGTCTTCATTTCATTTACTGGCTCGGAAATGTATGCCATGTGATAATTCATAACTTCCTAATAAAGATACTACCTGTATCGTAAACTGAATGTTGAATTTCATTATGTAACTCATTTAAGAAATAATTGTTATTTTTTGTTGTTCACTGGTGTGTGAACGGCATTTTTTGACAGATATTTTAAATGACGCGCGTCAGCGCGTCATGTTGAAATATCTGTCAAACAACAAAAAATAACAATTATTTCTTATATTTACATTTCAAAACTATTTTTCAACGTAATCTTTGAAAAAAAACCATAAGAAATAGTATTCTACGTTCGTTATACGTAGTGACGAAACAGCTGAATGATCGATGTAACAGCGTAACAGATAGTTCCAATTTGGCGGGAAAGGTAATCAAGTACACAAGTACAAAAATAAAGTTCCACACAAATTCATTATTTTAATCATCATGAAAGAAAAATATTGAAATGTTGTCTTCAATTTTACAATTATTAACAAGTTTTAAAGTTGATAAAACATTATTTCATGTGTAATCAAACGCGATTTTATATTCACACTTCTGCATTGGCACCGTCAACAATGTACTGTATGTATTCATACGCAGCAGGTTAATTGTTCACCTAGGAATGAACGCTAATTTTGTTAGTACCTTCATATAGAGAACACACAGTGGAAATGTAAGTATATTGTATTGATGAATGTTTTAGTCCAAACATATCACAGGACATATCATTTATGTATAATCGAGAAAAAAACTGAACCGAGACCTGAACCTTGTGGAACAACTAGTTTTCCACCGAAGAAGAGGTCTAAGGATATCTTAATTGTTACGTTTATTTATTAAGCCTTCGGAAAATCACAAACAAATTAAAATACAATGCTCATAATTTTCTAAAGAATTATTGAATGATTCCTAAGTGTATATTGAAACAATGGGCTAGAGTACATACGAAACGTCTAAACCTTGATTAATAAACCGAGCTACAAAGAGGAATAGAACAGGAATTGTACGTGGAGACTGTTAGAACGGAGGCAGGACCAAGTGTTACCAGGAGAGAGCGTCTTCTATCGACTGAATCGAGCGCGAAATAGTTTCCTATGTTCGGTCTCTCAAATTGTTATAGATCATATTCACATTTTTATTTATTTGAAATTTAAACAATAAATATTTCTACCTCAAGCTCCGACGACACCTGCTCCCAAGCCGAATGTCTATTCCGTCTTACAGAACTGTCCAGAAGCCGTTCATTGTATGACGTCATGTAGTCATGGTTACTCCATGGTCACGAGGGCTGGAGAGGCGTGTCCAACGTGCACTTGTAACGTAGGTAAGTTTGAAACATGGCCAGTGATTGGCTATGACTGAGATGTTATGATGTGTCTTTCGTTCTAGAAAGGTTCTTCGTGCATACAATACTTACAGTTAGTACCTGTATGGTGGTAGGAAGTGAGCGTAGAGAACATATTATAGGTATACTTCTCTATTACTGATATATAAGTTCGTGTTTCCGGATTGTTTTCATGGATTCATTTTTATGCAGATCATTTTAGTTGATGATTTGCCTTTTTCCCGACACAACTTTTGAAAGGAGGCGACTAAAGTTGACTCCTCCCGGTAGACTCGTAGATTGTCTTCATATCATAGAAGACAAACATATACCTGAATTTACCTGCCGCCATCGCAACACTTCTTATCTACTGTTTCCTTCTGTCTTTCCCGTCTGTCCACACGTAGTGAGGAATATTACGATTATTAAATGTTGTAATATACCGTTGGCCTACTTCGGATGATCCTCAGATTGGCTTTGTATTTTAAGGAAAAAAACGGAGGAGTTCCGGGTGCGATGGCCTCGACACCCTCGGGTGTTGTGTCCTCTGAGGAAGGCTTTGGGTTCTGTCCTTTGTCAGGCAAACTGTAGTCTATAAAATGGATAAGTTGATGTAATCTTGGCTATTACGATGAGACAAACAAGAATATATTACCGTATCTGTTGATATTATGCAAAGTAAAGCACAGCAAAACTAAACCAGAAACAAATTTAGATTAGACTGCTGAACTCTACTGCTCGCAGATGTGATCATGTGTTTGTGTTGTTGAAATAGTTTGATTTGTTTGTGTAGCGACGATATCAAACGTGGAATGTACCACGCCCCTCTCCTGCCCACGTGGATGTAGTGTGGGGTACAAATGTGGGACGGATGGCTGTCCAGTCTGCGAGTGTATCACACCAGGAGGTAACGTTTTAAGTCTTACATCCCCGGACCTCAAGACTCTATATGATCTGCGTGTTGGCTGCATTGATGCTACTACATCCATGTGCGTCATTTCAGTGTGACAACACTATAAAAGAGTCTTTGGTCAGAACCATCGTAAACACGGTCTAAATATAACCTTGACTTTGTTACTTGGACGTAAAACCAAGCAAACATTAAAGTTCGTTATCAGTAACATAGAGGCCAGCGTCATAAATATGTTTATTGCATTTTTGCCAATGAAATATAGAAATTTATCAAACTAATAAAACTTCTATTTTCGCTTAAATTGCGTTGATCAGTCCTTTCAAAATGGCGCCGTCAAGTTGACATGAGTAACGTCACGAAGGAATGGCGTCATGAATTTCCGCTGTTTTTATGTATAGCCAATGCAATAGAAAGAAGATTGAATGGTTTCCCGTTTAATATGACATATAAAACCATCCAATATCCTCTATATATTCTATCAAATATACGTGTAGGTCACTCGTCGAATAATGCGCCGACGCTGCACAACTACCAGTCCCAGGAAAAATATCTTATCTTAACATTTTGCACAGGAAATCATTATTGGATCTAAGGGGGAAATATTAGCTTTGAAAAGCACCTTACCTTGTGAAATGCTTTCTATGGGGAATGTTCAGATTAGGATTCCTTCAGTTAGAGAAAGTTGTCGAAATCGAGGCCAAACATGTTTCAATAAGACAGCAAATGGCTCTTTCTTACCTTGTTACTGTGGTGTTTTATTTCAGAGGTCGGTGTCGCCCTGACAACAACCTATCTTACAGCCTCACTCGTGTGTAATGGTCACTTCACGTGCATCAACAGGTGTCCGTTCGGCTACCAGACTGGACATAACGGCTGTCCATCGTGCCAGTGTCTACTACCTGTAGCAGGTATATATTACACGAAAATGTGCTCAAAAATACCAACACTTCAATCCTAGCTCCAAAATACAAACACTCCAATCCTAACTCCAAAATACGAACACTCCATCCTAGTAACATAACTGTCCTTTTATGTATCATGAAATTCCAGAAGAGTATCCCTTTGTTTCACATTAAGTAATATTAGCGAATGTCAGTAGTGTCGTGTTACTGTGACCATGATCTATATTAGTACTATTCCACCAGCTTCCGCATTTCTCGTCATGTGGACATGTTTCAACACGACTTTGAAATAATACCTTATGATATCAAATTAGTTGCACATATGTGTTAAGAATGGGCTTCGAAATGTATAATTTTGCTGCTTCACAGGAAAGACTCCGGTTGCCATCGGAAGTGTGACAAACGCCATAACCGGAAGTGGACAGAGTTCCCCACACACTGGTGTTGCTATAGTGCCTAGTGTTGTTGCAATGGTACCTGCTTCAGAACAGCACATCCCTCACCTACCGTCGTCAGGTTCATCTGCTGTAACCGGAACCGGAAACGTTGGTCACTCATCAGGGAATAGTCTTCCGCATTTACCGTCGCCAGGTATGGGATATAATGTGATTGGTTCTCACGTGGCGGGGAGCCCAGCCGTGGCGGGAACTACCGACTGTGTTGGCCCATCATGCTCAGCTCCGAACGGTCTTCACATATTTGCCAAACGTAATTATATATTTTTTCATCTATTTATAGATATAAATAGCCAAATGAAATCTGTTTATCTATGATAAAATGTCACATCACTTTTTAATATATGCAGGCGTCCGTAGGTTATTTTCTTGTTAGGTTCCTATTTTCACCCTTGTATTGATATGGTTCAGACAGTTAGAGGTAGAATTGCAGTGAAAATAAAGAAGCATCATGACCGATCATGTATTTAACAGAGCGCATGATTAATTAAATTTAAATCACTGCCTGCGCTAGGAATCGAACCCAGGACCTCTGGCTTACTAGTCTTACGCTCAACCGATAGAGCTAAAGAGAAGATCTCTCTAGCCGAGCGATTTATTAAGGCTAGTATTTACCAGGGTTACATATAACTACATGTAGTATGTAACTCAGTTAAATGACTTCAGTGTAGTTCATGATAACCAGCCTCACATATATAGACAGATTTCACTCTTAATTTCTATTATTTAATAATGTATTCAGTGTTGCCAATTTTGAACAAATGACCCATTAATCTAACGTCTCCCCTACTCAGCGGATCCGGCACGAATTGTAATGGTCATCTTAACTGTTCTCAGGACATTATAATCTTCCTGAAATCTGTTTGTTTTGCACATCGAATGGTCTGGCTTGGTTTGACAATAAATTTAGTATGCCTTTCTTTAATCACATCACACGGTCTGGCTTGGTTTGACAATAAATTTAGTATGCCTTTCTTTAATCACATTGCATGGTCTGGCTTGAATTGACATCAAAAACTGTAATTCTCTTGATTTGGACTCACAATATTTTGTCAATACTTTCCATTATATTTTCAGAACATGCGAAGAAGTTGTCGCCGAACCAGTGCGCCAATATCCTGACATGTGTGATGACGTGTACATACGGGTACAAACTCGGGGATATGGCGGACAACGGATGCCCGGAGTGCGCATGTCTCCAATGATCGAATTCCGGGTTACATTTCAATAAAAAATATACTTTTGAATTTTTGTTTTTGTTTGTTTGTTGTTTTGTTTTTGTTTTTGTTTTTGTTTTTGTTTTGCTTTTGTTTTTTTGTTTTTTGTTGTTTTTTTTTCTCGATAAGCAAATACATTTTAGTTTATGTAAAGAGAGTCACCAAGTTAACTATATTACCAGGGCCATTACTATCATATGTTTACTGGGTTGATCGTCCCGTGAGTAACCAGTCTCGATTTGAGTAGAGTATCTTCTTTATAGTAGCTGGTGTCTACCTCACTGAGCATCATTACGGATAGTCAGGCAGATGATATCTGAGCCAATGTGTTTAAAGTCTCTTGTCTATAGACACAGCAGCACTGGACATTATATCAGCTTCCAAGAGAAACACAAACTTTCCCGGGAAAGGATCGGACGCTGACTCAAGATCTGACGGAAGTACCTTTGATTTCAAATTAGTTTAAAAACAAAGGTACTTTCGTCTCACAGAACAGACGATCTTTGCTTTAGAAATAGATGTCTTTTACCGGTAAAACACACGTGACTTATGTTTGGGACGTTACCTAAAGGTTAATTGAGAATGTTAAATTGATAGATGTAACCACAAAATGTGAAAAATATCGAATTTTTTGTTGTTGATTTTTTACGCGATTGTTCGAACGATTTTCCGAGGATCTCGAACGGAATCTGAATACCATTCTGTATATAGCACATATCGAGGATAATTAACTCTGATTTAATTACCAGATACAAGTGCCTTTGCCCATACTATCACTAAACCCGTCACTTGACTCGTTCAAACATTTTTTTATTGACAAGACATCAAAGGGTTGGACACATAATCTTACAAGTTAGAAGGCCCTTTCCAAATATCGCAATATGCAGGAACTGGTCCAACACGTACATCGATTTTGAGATCGCCCTCCACAACGCTATACGCCAAGTTTTCTCAGGATTTATCATAAAGAGATGCTCCTTCGCAACTCGCGCTTTGTAACTCGCAACTCGCATTTTGCAACTCGCAACTCGCATTTTGTATCTCGCAACTCGGAAAAAAAGAAACCCTCGGACGCCAGACAGCCTACAGGGAGAGCGAAGACACCCGGAAATTGATCCGACGAGCTGCCGCCCTTCTCCTTATTCCCCAGGAACAGGTCGAGGATGTTTGATTTCTTGCCCTTTTTGACCTCGAGGATGCTGACCTGTCTAACGACACCACACCATTCACTGACAATATGGTCAACCAGTGGATTGAGGGAGACCAGACCATGTGGAACCACTATGCCGCAGAGAGACCACGCACCACACCATCCCACAGAGGCACCACGCACCACCAACATGTCACAGAGGGACCACGCACCACAAACATGTCACATAGGGACCACACACCACCAACATGTCACAGGGGAACCACGCACCACCAACATGCCACATAGGGACCACGCACCACCTACATGTCACAGAGGCACCACGCACCACAACATGTCACAGAGGGACCACGAACCACCAACATGCAATAGAGACACCACGCACCACCAACATGTCACAGAGGACCACGCACCACCAACATATCACAGAGGTACCACGCACCACCAACATGTCACAGAGGCACCACGTACCACCAACATGTCACAAAGGGACCACCAACGTGTCACAGAGGCACCACGTACCACCAACATGTCACAAAGGGACCACCAACATGTCACAGAGGGACCACGCACCACCAACATGCCATAAAGACACCACGCACCACCAACATGACATAGAGGCACCACGCACCACCAACATGCCCCAGAGGAACCACGCACAACCAATATGCCACAGAGGCACCACGCACCTCCATCCAGTCACAGAGGGACCACGCACCACCTACATGTCACAGAGGAACCACGCACCACCACCATGTCACAGAGGAACCACGCACCACTAACATGTCACAGAGGGACCACGCACCACTAACATGTCACAGAGGGACCACGCACAACCTACATGTCACAGAGAGACCACACACCACCAACATGTCAAAGAGGAACCACGCACCACTAACATGTCACAGAGGGACCACGCACAACCAACATGTCACAGAGGGACCACGCACCACCAACATGTCACAGGGGGACCACGTACCACCAACATGTCACAGAGGGACCACGCACCACCAACATGTCACAGAGAGACCACGCACCATCAACATGACACAGAGGGACCCCGTACCACCAACATACCACAGAGAGACCACGTACCACCGACATGTCGCAGATGCACCACGCACCACCAACATACCACAGAGAGACCACGCACCATCAACATGACACAGAGGCACCACGCACCACCAACATGTCACAGAGAGACCACGCACCACCAACATGTCACAGAGAGACCACGTACCACCGACATGTCGCAGATGCACCACGCACCACCAACATGCCACAGAGGCACCACGCACCACCAGCATGTCACAGAGGCACCACGCACCACCAACATGTCACAGAGGCACCACGCACCACCAACATGTCACAGAGGCACCACGCACCACCAACATGCCACAGAGGCACCACGCACCACCAACATGTCACAGAGGCACCACGCACCACCAATATGCCACAGAGGCACCACGCACCACCAACATGTCACAGAGGCACCACGCACCACCAACATGTCACAGAGGCACCACGCACCACCAACCACTTGGAGCCATAGCACTCACAACTGCAAACGGACTCCCCGGGTATTCTTTTCAATAATCCACGTGTTTCCGAGCTTCCCGGAAAGGCCAGAGGCTGTCCGATTGTCCAAACGGTAGAAGGAGGTTCAGTATGCTCATCCGAACATCTACATCATCATTCAGACGTTCTAGGAAACTGAGGCATCCAAGGAGATTTCCAGGACACAGGAAGATGATTTTAATTTAGATATGAACATGTGGTATTGCCTGTTTATCATATTAATCTGTATTTTTGTAATTAGTGCTAATAAGATGTCTACCTGTACAGTATTAATCAACAGATATATTTCTTACTGCTGAGATTGCTGAAGTAAAGTTTCTACAATCTGAATCTGAATCTGAATCTGACAACGTAGAACACGGTCGAATTAATTCTGACTAATACTGAAACACACACACACACACACAAACTTTTTTTTATAAAATACAGGTGACCTGCCTATAATGTGCTAATTACATTCTGACTGTGCTGGATTCATATAGATATCTGGCAAACTTACGAATTTCGCCAATATCATATTGACACACAATAATTTCACTGGTAAAAATGTAATAAATTTATTTATTTTGAATAGTACACTGTATTTGAATTAATTTTCAATGCAAAAAAAAACCATAGAACTACAGCTGTGATCATCCCGCACGCATCTTGCTTATGTTTTTTTTTTATAGTTTATGTATAAGACGGATACTTAGTTTTTCTGTAAGCAAGTACTTTTGTTTATCAATAGATAATTTTGAATGTTAAATATGGTTGCATTCGAGTTGTCATGGAAAGGTACCAATGTATTGATATACAATTAAACACATCGAATATGAGTTTAGTGTAGGTTTTAAATATTCAAAACACAAATAAAATAACATTTAGAATTGTGTCATATTGCATTTTTGCTATATTTATGAAGAAAAATAAATAAATTGAAGAAAAAAATGTGCAGACAACTTGGTGTATGTGGACCTATCGACTTGTATGTCCCGTCGGTGTTCTTCGGTAAAAGAGCGAAAATATCCCTTTCGTTTTTAGCTGTTGTCTTATGTCTGTATTAGTTAAACAAATTTTTTTATACCTTTGTCCTTTGGAAAATGTTACTTTATTGAAAAAGGAATGATTTTTTCATCATTAAGAAATAATTGTACAATATCTTATATCAAAACCCCCGCGAAAAGATCAACTCGTCCAACAGATGACGTCACAGCACGTGCCGGTGACAGGTGCGCTACTTTATTTATTGAATGAAAAGCTCATGGATTCGTTCACATGTTAGGCCTATGGCGGAAGTTGCATTTTTACCTAAACACAACTCACCCGACTGAAGAATCCGAGCCCAATGAACATTGTTCGGGTGTAAGCGGAACCCACGTGCCTTAGCTGAGCTGGATATATATTTTGTCGAGTGCAGTTGGGTATTGCTCACTTCGCTGTCAGCTGTTGGGAAGGAGACAGCGACACCATTTAGAGACAGGGCCTGGGGTATTGTCATCTACATTCCGCAGTTCTTCTATATTTATATATCTGAACTATGGCGACCACTGTGAGTATTATTAATAAAAACCAACACATTTTTAAACAGTAAGCTGTCTCGGCTGTAATGAATGTCTCGTATTGACGTTTATAAACATGACACTCGGCCATCTTGTTAAAGACAGCTTGATATCTCCAAGAAAGAAACAATTTATAAGACCGTGGGAAATTACGTGTCAAATTGATGCCAAATTTAGCGCTCTCAGAACCTGTTAATTTTGGAAGGTAGCATCTCGATGCAATGTTGTAGATGATAACTATTTGAGGTTTGGGATTTCAATTTATTTGAAGTTTCAATTCCCACAAATGCCTAGTCAAACTTTTATAGGAATGTGCCTGAATTGTGTTACCATGAAATGGAAACCACTTTTAAGTTTTGAATAATTTCTCTGTAAAAAAAATCATTCAGCCATGTATTTGATTACTCGATCAATGAAAATTCCAAAATTTTGTCAAAAAGAGCAAGCTTTCAACCTGATAAAACAGAGCAATACATTCCAGATTCGCTTATTTTCTGTCAACTGTTGTATGAAATGGGCAAAGCATCAATATGTCTGTAATCTTTAGTAATTGAACAAATCTTTTTGCCTGTTTTAGGAATTTTAGGAATGCACAGCCATGATCACGTTTTATGATTTGTTATTGGGGGGGAAACAAATTTAAAAGTCAAGAAATTTCTGTTATATTTTACAATTACAGCTGAACTGGATTAAAAAATCTGAATTGTAGCTCTATAGTATGTTTCACAGATTGGTGATTAATTTCAAACTTTTGTCTGCATCAAACTTTGGAAGATTTGTCTCCCTTGGTTCATTTCTGTCCTGAGTACTCCATGACAACTGCACAAAGAAATGTAGTAGATGGGAAGGAGAATCTATTTCTGTGTTAGTTTTTGACATTAATTGATTAGAAATTAAAATAACTATAAACTTCTTATTGATAAATTAGCAGTAAAATCACCCTATAGTCCAAAAAATTGTTAAAATATATTGTTTAAGGTTGTTTATCGAGGGAAGGTCTAAAATATTCTTCCAAGAGGCTTGAAATTTTGGACACACACGAACCCCTCTTCAGCCCCAGAAGCTAATTGGCAGGTATGATATAGTAAACTGTAAAATACATAGGATTGAATTAGAAATAGCAGAAGTTGTGGTTTAATCACCAGACAACTTGCTTATATCTGCTTTTAACATATAACAAAATTTTCTAGGTTTGATGACTAGTGGGATAATGAGTAGATAGTTAACCCTTTCAACCCTAAGAAACATTAATGGACTCTGCTATTCATTTATCATTTGAAGTCCAATATGGTCAAAAGGGGTGAAAGGGTTAATTAAACCAATCAGTCATGTAATAATTAATGTTACATTTTCAGTTTTGTTTTAGACACTGATTGGTCTACAACCAATCATGTGTTATTCCATATTTAATATTGAATTGACACTGGGACAGTGATATGAAACATATTTCAATCATGCTTGTGTAAGTGTCCTGTAATGTTGCGTAATTTCGGCCAATAGATTTGTCGGACACATTCCGTTGAGTTGCGATAGTGCGGTATGATGTTTTATCACTCAACTGACATTGTGGTGAATATGATGAAATAAGTTGTAGTTTATATGACTAGGGATTTTCCTACAATTTCTTATCTAGGGTCCAGGGTTGACCATTGAATGGGAATTTCTATACAACAATGTGACATTGGAAAAAACAAAAAATAGTGAAATTCATACAAATTTCAGTTTTTCTTTGATGGATATTGCCTTTGTCATTTTTGATTTCAATTTTTTTTATATAGGTACATAAGTCTGTCTAGTAATTAATGTATCTACAACCAATGTCAGTGTTTTTGTTCCCATTATTTTTCAGCCTCCCGTGGCTTTTGAGTTGGGAAAATTCATCGACATTTTGAGAAATTTGGGAAAATACCAAAAAACAGTACTGATTTTGTCAAATAAATTTATTAATACATAGTTCACCATGTTTTCAGCATTATTAAAGTAAACATCACTTGCTACAAAAAGAACACATTATAAGTGGTCTTAAATCATAATGTGCCCATAATATGCCATCATGGTGAGATATGACTTGTTGCTAGTAAAGTTTTGAAGTGATAACGTTCATATTAGTTAGGTTTGGAAAATACTTTATGGCTTCGGAAATCGCAATGTTATCATTTACAAAATGTCAGAAAGTAGGTAAAAGAAACAATTTTTAAATTTTTTTTTCAACTTTATTTATTGGGAAAACTTCATTGAAATTTTAGAAAATTCAATGTTTTTGGCATAGGGGAAACAGCCGATGTTCGGCGGGAAAACGGGCCAAACAAAAACACTGAATGTGATCATGTGATTGATAGGTACATAGGCTTCTCTAGTAATTAGTGTATCTACAACCAATGTGATCATGTGATTGATAGGTATATAGACCTCTCTAGTAATTAGTGTATCTACAACCAATGTGATCATGTGATTGATAGGTATATAGGCCTCTCTAGTAATTAGTGTAACTACCACCAATATGATTGATAGGTATATAGGCCTCTCTAGTAATTAGTGTATCTACAACCAATGTGATCATGTGATTGATAGGTATATAGGACTCTCTAGTAATTAGTGTACCTACAACCAATGTGATCATGTGATTGATAGGTATATAGACCTCTCCAGTAATTAGTGTATCTACAACCAATGTGATCATGTGATTGATAGGTATATAGACCTCTCTAGTAATTAGTTTATCTACAACCAATGTGATCATGTGATTTATAGGTATATAGGCTTCTCTAGTAATTAATGTACCTACAACCAATGTGATCATGTGATTGATAGGTATATAGGCCACTCTAGTAATTAGCTTCTCTAGTAATTAATGTACCTACAACCAATGTGATCATGTGATTGATAGGTATATAGGCCACTCTAGTAATTAGTGTATCAAGCAATGTGATCATGTGATTGATAGGTATATAGGCCACTCTAGTAATTAGTGTATCAACCAATGTGATCATGTGATTGATAGGTATATAGACCTCTCCAGTAATTAGTGTACCTACAACCAATGTGATCATGTGATTGATAGGTATATAGACCTCTCCAGTAATTAGTGTACCTACAACCAATGTGATCATGTGATTGATAGGTATATAGGCCACTCTAGTAATTAGTGTATCAACCAATGTGATCATGTGATTGATAGGTATATAGACCTCTCCAGTAATTAGTGTACCTACAACCAATGTGATCATGTGATTGATAGGTATATAGGCCTCTCCAGTAATTAGTGTATCTACAACCAATGTGATCATGTGATTGATAGGTATATAGGCCTAGGCCTCTCCAGTAATTAGTGTATCTACAACCAATGTGATCATGTGATTGATAGGTATATAGGCCTCTCTAGTAATTAGTGTATCAACCAATGTGATCATGTGATTGATAGGTATATAGGCCTCTCTAGTAATTAGTGTATCTACAACCAATGTGATCATGTGATTGATAGGTATATAGGCCTCTCCAGTAATTAGTGTATCAACAACCAATGTGATCATGTGATTGATAGGTATATAGGCCTCTCCAGTAATTAGTGTACCTACAACCAATGTGATCATGTGATTGATAGGTACATAGACCTCTCTAGTAATTAGTGTATCTACAACCAATGTGATCATGTGATTGATAGGTATATAGGCCTCTCCAGTAATTAGTGTTGTACCTACAACCAATGTGATCATGTGATTGATAGGTATATAGGCCTCTCTAGTAATTAGTGTACCTACAACCAATGTGATCATGTGATTGATAGGTATATAGGCCTCTCTAGTAATTAGTGTATCTACAACCAATGTGATCATGTGATTGATAGGTATATAGGCCTCTCTAGTAATTAGTGTATCTACAACCAATGTGATCATGTGATTGATAGGTATATAGGCCTCTCCAGTAATTAGTGTTGTACCTACAACCAATGTGATCATGTGATTGATAGGTATATAGGCCTCTCTAGTAATTAGTGTACCTACAACCAATGTGATCATGTGATTGATAGGTATATAGGCCTCTCTAGTAATTAGTGTATCTACAACCAATGTGATCATGTGATTGATAGGTATATAGGCCTCTCTAGTAATTAGTGTATCTACAACCAATGTGGTCATGTGATTGATAGGTATATAGACCTCTCTAGTAATTAGTTTATCTACAACCAATGTGATTGATAGGTATATAGGCCTCTCTAGTAATTAGTGTATCAACCAATGTGATCATGTGATTGATAGGTATATAGGACTCTCTAGTAATTAGTGTATCAACCAATGTGATCATGTGATTGATAGGTATATAGGACTCTCTAGTAATTAGTGTATCAACCAATGTGATCATGTGATTGATAGGTATATAGGTCACTCTAGTAATTAGTGTATCTACAACCAATGTGATCATGTGATTGATAGGTATATAGGACTCTCTAGTAATTAGTGTATCAACCAATGTGATCATGTGATTGATAGGTATATAGGACTCTCTAGTAATTAGTGTATCAACCAATGTGATCATGTGATTGATAGGTATATAGACCTCTCCAGTAATTAGTGTATCTACAACCAATGTGATCATGTGATTGATAGGTATATAGGCCTCTCTAGTAATTAGTGTACCTACAACCAATGTGATCATGTGATTGATAGGTATATAGGCCTCTCTAGTAATTAGTGTACCTACAACCAATGTGATCATGTGATTGATAGGTATATAGGCCTCTCCAGTAATTAGTGTACCTACAACCAATGTGATCATGTGATTGATAGGTATATAGGCCTCTCTAGTAATTAGTGTACCTACAACCAATGTGATCATGTGATTGATAGGTATATAGGCCTCTCCAGTAATTAGTGTACCTACAACCAGTGTGATCATGTGATTGATAGGTATATAGGACTCTCCAGTAATTAGTGTATCTACAACCAATGTGATCATGTGATTGATAGGTATATAGGCCTCTCCAGTAATTAGTGTACCTACAACCAATGTGATCATGTGATTGATAGGTATATAGACCTCTCCAGTAATTAGTGTATCTACAACCAATGTGATCATGTGATTGATAGGTATATAGGCCTCTCTAGTAATTAGTGTACCTACAACCAGTGTGATCATGTGATTGATAGGTATATAGGACTCTCCAGTAATTAGTGTATCTACAACCAATGTGATCATGTGATTGATAGGTATATAGGCCTCTCCAGTAATTAGTGTATCTACAACCAATGTGATCATGTGATTGATAGGTATATAGGCCTCTCCAGTAATTAGTGTATCTACAACCAATGTGATCATGTGATTGATAGGTATATAGGCCTCTCTAGTAATTAGTGTACCTACAACCAATGTGATCATGTGATTGATAGGTATATAGGCCTCCCCAGTAATTAGTGTATCAACCAATGTGATCATGTGATTGATAGGTATATAGGCCTCTCTAGTAATTAGTGTATCTACAACCAATGTGATCATGTGATTGATAGGTATATAGGACTCCCAAGTAATTAGTGTATCTACAACCAATGTGGTCATGTGATTGATAGGTATATAGGCCTCTCCAGTAATTAGTGTATCAACCAATGTGATCATGTGATTGATAGGTATATAGGCCTCTCTAGTAATTAGTGTATTGATAGGTATATAGGCCTCTCTAGTAATTAGTGTATCTACAACCAATGTGATTGATAGGTATATAGGCCTCTCTAGTAATTAGTGTATCTACAACCAATGTGATCATGTGATTGATAGGTATATAGGCCTCTCTAGTAATTAGTGTATCAACCAATGTGATCATGTGATTGATAGGTATATAGGCCTCTCTAGTAATTAGTGTATTGATAGGTATATAAGCCTCTCTAGTAATTAGTGTATCAACCATTGTGATCATGTGATTGATAGGTATATAGGCCTCTCTAGTAATTAGTGTATCTACAACCAATGTGATCATGTGATTGATAGGTATATAGGCCTCTCTAGTAATTAGTGTATCAACAACCAATGTGATCATGTGATTGATAGGTATATAGGCCTCCCCAGTAATTAGTGTATCAACCAATGTGATCATGTGATTGATAGGTATATAGGCCTCTCTAGTAATTAGTGTATCAACCAATGTGATCATGTGATTGATAGGTATATAGACCTCTCCAGTAATTAGTGTATCTACAACCAATGTGATCATGTGATTGATAGGTATATAGGCCTCTCTAGTAATTAGTGTATCTACAACCAATGTGATTGATAGGTATATAGACCTCTCTAGTAATTAGTGTATCAACCAATGTGATCATGTGATTGATAGGTATATAGACCTCTCTAGTAATTAGTGTATCTACAACCAATGTGATCATGTGATTGATAGGTATATAGGCCTCTCTAGTAATTAGTGTATCTACAACCAATGTGATCATGTGATTGATAGGTATATAGACCTCTCTAGTAATTAGTGTATCTACAACCAATGTGATCATGTGATTGATAGGTATATAGACCTCTCTAGTAATTAGTGTATCTACAACCAATGTGATCATGTGATTGATAGGTATATAGACCTCTCTAGTAATTAGTGTATCTACAACCAATGTGATCATGTGATTGATAGGTATATAGACCTCTCTAGTAATTAGTGTATCTACAACCAATGTGATCATGTGATTGATAGGTATATAGACCTCTCTAGTAATTAGTGTATCTACAACCAATGTGATCATGTGATTGATAGGTATATAGGCCTCTCCAGTAATTAGTGTATCTACAACCAGTGTGATCATGTGATTGATAGGTATATAGGCCTAGGCCTCTCCAGTAATTAGTGTATCTACAACCAATGTGATCATGTGATTGATAGGTATATAGACCTCTCCAGTAATTAATGTACCTACAACCAATGTGATCATGTGATTGATAGGTATATAGGCCTAGGCCTCTCCAGTAATTAGTGTATCTACAACCAATGTGGTCATGTGATTGATAGGTATATAGACCTCTCCAGTAATTAGTGTATCTACAACCAATGTGATCATGTGATTGATAGGTACATAGGTCTCTCTAGTAATTAGTGTATCTACAACCAATGTGATTGATAGGTATATAGGCCTCTACAGTAATTAGTGTATCTACAACCAATGTGATCATGTGATTGATAGGTACATAGGTCTCTCTAGTAATTAGTGTAACTACCACCAATATGATTGATAGGTATATAGACCTCTCCAGTAATTAGTGTATTGATAGGTATATAAGCCTCTCCAGTAATTAGTGTATTGATAGGTATATAGGCCTCTCTAGTAATTAGTGTATTGATAGGTATATAGACCTCTCTAGTAATTAGTGTATTGATAGGTATATAGACCTCTCCAGTAATTAGTGTATCTACAACCAATGTGATCATGTGATTGATAGGTATATAGGCCTCTCCAGTAATTAGTGTATTGATAGGTATATAAGCCTCTCCAGTAATTAGTGTATTGATAGGTATATAGGCCTCTCTAGTAATTAGTGTATCTACAACCAATGTGATTGATAGGTATATAGGCCTCTACAGTAATTAGTGTATCTACAACCAATGTGATCATGTGATTGATAGGTATATAGGCCTCTCTAGTAATTAGTGTATCTACAACCAATGTGATTGATAGGTATATAGGCCTCTCTAGTAATTAGTGTATCTACAACCAATGTGATCATGTGATTGATAGGTATATAGGCCTCTCTAGTAATTAGTGTATCAACCAATGTGATCATGTGATTGATAGGTATATAGGCCTCTCTAGTAATTAGTGTATTGATAGGTATATAAGCCTCTCTAGTAATTAGTGTATCAACCATTGTGATCATGTGATTGATAGGTATATAGGCCTCTCTAGTAATTAGTGTATCTACAACCAATGTGATCATGTGATTGATAGGTATATAGGCCTCTCTAGTAATTAGTGTATCAACAACCAATGTGATCATGTGATTGATAGGTATATAGGCCTCCCCAGTAATTAGTGTATCAACCAATGTGATCATGTGATTGATAGGTATATAGGCCTCTCCAGTAATTAGTGTACCTACAACCAATGTGATCATGTGATTGATAGGTATATAGGACTCTCTAGTAATTAGTGTACCTACAACCAATGTGATCATGTGATTGATAGGTATATAGGCCTCTCTAGTAATTAGTGTACCTACAACCAATGTGATCATGTGATTGATAGGTATATAGGACTCTCTAGTAATTAGTGTACCTACAACCAATGTGATCATGTGATTGATAGGTATATAGGCCTCTCTAGTAATTAGTGTACCTACAACCAATGTGATCATGTGATTGATAGGTATATAGGACTCTCTAGTAATTAGTGTACCTACAACCAATGTGATCATGTGATTGATAGGTATATAGACCTCTCTAGTAATTAGTGTATCTACAACCAATGTGATTGATAGGTATATAGGCCTCTCTAGTAATTAGTGTATCTACAACCAATGTGATTGATAGGTATATAGGCCTCTCTAGTAATTAGTGTATCTACAACCATTGTGATCATGTGATTGATAGGTATATAGGCCTCTCTAGTAATTAGTGTATCTACAACCATTGTGATCATGTGATTGATAGGTATATAGGCCTCTCTAGTAATTAGTGTATCTACAACCAATGTGATCATGTGATTGATAGGTATATAGACCTCTCTAGTAATTAGTGTATCTACAACCAATGTGATTGATAGGTATATAGGCCTCTCTAGTAATTAGTGTATCTACAACCAATGTGATTGATAGGTATATAGGCCTCTCTAGTAATTAGTGTATCTACAACCATTGTGATCATGTGATTGATAGGTATATAGGCCTCTCTAGTAATTAGTGTATCTACAACCATTGTGATCATGTGATTGATAGGTATATAGACCTCTCCAGTAATTAGTGTATCTACAACCAATGTGATCATGTGATTGATAGGTATATAGGCCTCCCCAGTAATTAGTGTATCAACCAATGTGATCATGTGATTGATAGGTATATAGGCCTCCAGTAATTAGTGTATCTACAACCATTGTGATCATGTGATTGATAGGTATATAGGCCTCTCTAGTAATTAGTGTATCTACAACCAATGTGATCATGTGATTGATAGGTATATAGGCCTCTCTAGTAATTAGTGTATCTACAACCAATGTGATCATGTGATTGATAGGTATATAGGCCACTCTAGTAATTAGTGTATCAACCAATGTGATCATGTGATTGATAGGTATATAGGCCTCTCTAGTAATTAGTGTATCAACCAATGTGATCATGTGATTGATAGGTATATAGGCCTCTCTAGTAATTAGTGTATCTACAACCAATGTGATCATGTGATTGATAGGTATATAGGCCACTCTAGTAATTAGTGTATCAACCAATGTGATCATGTGATTGATAGGTATATAGGCCTCTCTAGTAATTAGTGTATCAACCAATGTGATCATGTGATTGATAGGTATATAGGCCTCTCTAGTAATTAGTGTATCTACAACCAATGTGATCATGTGATTGATAGGTATATAGGCCACTCTAGTAATTAGTGTATCAACCAATGTGATCATGTGATTGATAGGTATATAGGCCTCTCTAGTAATTAGTGTATCAACCAATGTGATCATGTGATTGATAGGTATATAGGACTCTCCAGTAATTAGTGTATCTACAACCAATGTGATAAAGACAATATCCTTATCATTTTATGTAAAATATCAGCACAGTTGGGGTGGGTAATGTCAACATAGAAGCCAAGGTTAAAGGTCAATCTCTTCACACATCGTTGTACTCTCTTGGGGTTAAAGGTCAATCTCTTCACATCTGTTTACTTTCTGGGCGAGACTGGCCACCAAACCCTAGTTTCTTTTTCTAGAATTGCCCAGCTAAATTCTAATACTAGCTGATCTCCCCCTAGTTTGAAATCTAGAATCAGAACATTTCCTAGAGACCAAAATCATCAAGCTTGATTTAAAAAAAAAAATAATTAAGCTCGATTTTATTGATAATTTTGATATTCTAGAGACAGGGGACAACAGTCTATCTCAAGGTTAAAGATCAATCTCTTCAGCCAGAATCATAAAAATTTGTGGACACTAAAAATCTAGCAATGTACAGGACCTGTCTTGAATTGATAATGGTGGCAGCTGTTGCAATGTAAGTACATGTATAAAAGGTGAAGCAAAAAAAAATATATAATTTTCTTATTACATGTTTGAAAAAAATAGGGAAGGTAAATAAAAACATGGAACATTTTGAAGGGTTCATTATGAAGTTTTCTTGGAATTTATATGGAATAAACGATGAAAATTATTTATTTTGTGACAATGCTTACAAATGTTAGATTCACCATCAAACACAGAAAGTAACAAAACAAATTATTAGTAGATATGAAACTAACAATATTTGATTTGGCCTGATGGTTGTTGACCTGTCTGTTGTGGTCTGTCTATTTTGTGTGACCTCTGTGTATGGATGTGAGCCATCAACATGACCTGATGAAGTTTGATACTGACTTGACAGGGACTTGTTAATCTGGGGCATGGAAGGGAGTCCCCCTCCCTTCACATAGTCCCCCTCCTCACAAAGTCTCTCTTCCCTCACAAAGTCCCTCTCCCCTCACAAAGTCCCTCTCCCTTCAAAGTCCATCTCCCCTCACAAAGTCCCCCTGCCCTCACAGAGTCCCCCTCCCTTCACAAAGTCCCCCTGCCCCTCACAAAGTCCCCCTGCCCTCACAAAGTCCCCCTGCCCTCACAGAGTCCCCCTCCCTTCACAAAGTCCATCTCCCCTCACAAAGTCCACCTGCCCTCACAGAGTCCCCCTGCCCTCACAAAGTCCCGCTGCCCTCACAAAGTCCCCATCCCTTCACAAAGTCCCTCCCCTCAAAGTCCATCTCCCCTCACAAAGTCCCTCTCCCCTCAAAGTCCCTCTCCCCTCACAAAGTCCCTCTCCCACACAGACAGAAAGGGAATCTCCAGTTTCGGGGAAGCCTATTAGGAGAAATCCCCCTTCTCAGTCTCGGGGCATTGAGTCTAACGGGAAACCCCTTCAAAATCAGGTAGACATCCACCTCTTTAAATCTCTGGTAGAAAGAGAAACTCCCTCCTTCAGTTTGGAAAGGGTTGGGAACACCTATCATAGCCTTAGGTATGGAAACGAACCCCTCCCACAACTTCCCTAAAATCTGGGAGGTCAAACAAATCTCTGGCAGTGACTGGTAGGATTCTTTAATGTTCTTAGTAATTAATACTAATTATCACAAATATATAATGACTGAACACCATGTATCATTTTGCTAATATTGAACACCATGTATCATTTTGCTATTATATATATGTGACCTCTTGTTACACAATAACATGTTAGTGTGTCAGAGTGCTATAAATAACACCATGAGGAAACCCCCCCCCTCCCAATATGAGGCATGGAGATAACCCCCTCCCCCTCCCCCTTTCCCTCCTCCCCCCACCCTACCCCCCACCCTACCCCCACCCCCAACCTCGCACTTCGGCCTCAACAAATCTGCTATGATATGAAAAGCAAACCATGTTTGCAATTGGGGAGGATTAATGAGGGATTTCCAAAACAAACACTGGCTGACAGAACCCTTATCAGTTCCCCCAACAAGTGACCACCTTCACCATTCTGTTTAATGGTGAAACCCGACACTTTTATCATCACTATCACAACCCCTGATTGTAATTATACATACATCACTTCACACTACAGCCACTAAATCTATCCGGCTTTGGAAGCCAATCCCTAGGCTTTGTAATTGTTATTTTGTATAAAAAAAATGCAATGTAGAAAACATGGAATTTAGAAAAAAAAAATTAAAAAAAAAACATTAATAAAAAAGAAATTGGAAAAAAAAATTAATATCTGCAATTTTGCATACCTTTTCGTAAATGCATAGGAACGTGTTAGTGGTCCCCCTGTCTCTCGAATATTGATATTACAAATAAGGTGATAATCTAGTAGTAGAATTCAGCTGAACAATTCTTTACAAAAACACAAAAAGGGATATATACATGACATGTAGTTATAAAATAATGAGCAGTATAGTTTAATGGTGTGACTGCATCCTTTGCTCATTTTGTTAGAGCACATAAGGTGAAGACTATAGACTAGACTTCCTGTCTCTAGAATATTAAAATTATAAATCAAATTGACTTTTATGATTTTGGTCTCTAGTGTAGATCTGATTCTAGAGTTTGAATCAAAGTTTCAAGTTAGAGGGAGATAATTTGGTATTAGAATTTAGCAGAGCAATTCTAACAAAAAATCAGGGGTCGCATGGTGGACAGTATTGGTGAAGATCTTAGATGTGTGGTCAGGGCTTTTTCTGAGGGTTTTTTTGGGCCGTTAATGGGCCCTATTCTCAATTGGAATTATTTCATTTTAAAGCCAAACTCAAAATTTGTAGATTACTCTTGAAAGAATCTTACATAAGGTGAAGAAAAAATCTTTCCCAAATCACCAATTTTCTTCCCAAAATGAGACAAAAAAAGCCCTTCCTAAACCAGTGAGAAAAAGCCCTGACACTAGGTATATATATTATTATGAAAGTGAGGTCAGATTTCAAATACACAATTCTCCATGTCCCTACCACATCTTGTACAGAATTCAGAACCAGCAGCTGAGGATAAGATCAGAATTTTATTAAAAGTAAACTGACCCTAAGGGAGTAATTAGATAGTGTTTGGTCAGAACTGTGGTGGTCCATCCTAGTGACCACTAACTGACCATTCCATGTGGTCAAGGACAACTGCAGTCTGTGTGGGGAGGATGAGCGATTAGCACCATGTCCAGATGAGAGAGTTGACTTGCTAGTGTGACCAATCAGAGGCCAGATAAAGGAAAGGCATCGTGTTGTTAGCTTTCACTGACATTATTATTGAAGTTTAGGAAACTTAAACCAAGATTTTTTTTCTGACACTACTTTAACATTACTATTTAGATAAGAAAATTGTCTTTCTGGTAAATCAGGCCAGCAATGAAAATTTATTTCTGATTTAGTTGAAATCATTGATTTTTTTCTTAAACTTTACATATTAGTAACATATTATATAAAGGCAAATCATAACAACAAAATACAGAAGTTAATTTATTATTTAAGCAACATAAACTCATGATAATTAGAAGTATAGTTATTGTTTTAGAAAACAGAAATGATGAAATTTTTTTTTGTCTGGAATGTAGGAAAGGGGAAAATTAATAATCAACTCATGATAATTACAAAGTATTAGTATTGTTAGAAAAACCGGAATGATAACATATTTTTTGTCGGGAAAATGACAATAACATATTGTTAGTAAAAGGTGTTGTCGATGGGTATGTAAGAAAGGGGAAAATTAATAAATTGATATAAACTCATGATGATTAGGAAGTATAAATATTGTTTCAGAAAACAGGAATGATAAAATAGTTTTAGTTAGGACAGTTGTTGGTGGGTATGTAGGAAAATGGAAATTTTTATTTTAGGTAAAAAAGATCAGAAAATGATGCAATAAATTTCATGGATTTCTTTTAGTTCCTGAAAAAAATTTTTTTTAATGAACATTCCTAAAATTCTGTCTGGTTTCAAATGGAAATTTTAAGCTAGGGATATTAAGGAAAGTTCAAAAGTTTTTCTTACTATAGTGGAATTTAACCAAAAATGAAGTTGAGGAGAAATTAAGGAAATTTCTTCGCATTAAATTTTCCAAATAAAAAAAAAAATCATCGTTGGATTTAAGAAAATTATTAAATTTGTCTTTCAAGTGGAAATATTTTTTTGTATATTACAGAAATTGATGAAAATAAAATTCTTCAACTTTATTCTTCAATAGAAAAGTACTATTGAAAATATTGGAAACAATAAATATGTCACTTTTTAAGCCAGGCTATTTTCACTATTTTTGGATGTGACATTTTACCTTGGTTTGGGCAAAAAATTGTAGAATTTGAAAAGAAAATTACAGAACCAAAATTAGGAAATTAAAAGGAATTAATTGGGAATGAGGCCAATTATCAGTCCGAAAAAGTTGGTCACAAAACCCTGGAAGCTAACCAGACATTGAAGTAAAATGTTTAATTTTGATGGTGAGACTGACATCTATAGATAACTTTACAGGAAGTACAGACAAGCCTTAATTGGTGGTCAGATTTATCTGACCGGGTGTGATGTATTGAGTCGGTGGTCAGTTCTATCTTGTAAAACCATTTATATTTCGTCATGGTTTTTATCCTTCTGTCTCATTGGCCAATCACAGGACTGGATTGGGGATGTATAACTTTCATTTCTTAGTTTGAGGGAACAAGTGATTACATTGTTGGGTCCTGGTGTGTGGGAAAGTACAGCCAGGGATGTTTCTAAGGCAAGGTGTTAGAATTCTCAGAGGATGTGACTGGAACAGACACATTGGAATTATGTACACAGGATATAGCTGTTTCATTGTGGATAATTCAATAGACACTGGGAAATAACTGAACTGTTTGATTAACCATAATTATAGCAAAAAAAAATATCATAAATACATTTTCTTTGTGGCTGTGATGTCTGTGAAAAAAACTGAGGGATTTTAATTGCCAGAAATTTTGAAAAGAGTGCTAATTTGTTGATTTGAAAGTTACTTCAGAACATTTTCTTGAATTAAATTAAGATTGGTGCAGAATATCTGTAAAGACAGATTGTAGTCAAATGATTTTCCAAGAAACTTGGTATATGTACAAAACGTACTAGCTACAACAAGATCGAGATAAACTGACATATCATTTATTGAATTTAATGGTGGAAATGATATCTGTTGGGATTAGTGTTATCCAAGATGACATGAGGAGACTTGTTCCAATCTACTGGAAATATGGGAAACATATGAGCTAAATATATTCCACTGGATATATTCACGTATGTCTGTGAATTGGAAAATGTAACTTTCAATTTGATTAAGAGTTAAAGATTCAAGAAATATGGAATTCAAGGCATTTGACAGGTACAGTACATTGTATAGCATTGTATGCTTACCTAAATGTATTAAATTACTAACTATTCTGATGCCACATGGACAATTAGTTTAACCAGTTGATTATCAGCCAAACCTGTATTTATAAAGACTAATATTGAAGTCCGAAAGTTGTCGTTTTTACACATTACATTTTCTCCATGGAAGTTTAATATCGGATAATGTATAATCTTATGTCTGAAAAGTTCTCTTTTAACACATAAGATTTTCTCGATGGAAGTTGAAATATCGGACAATATATAAGTCTGAAAAGTTGTCTTTTTAACACATTAGACCTTCTTCATGGAAGTTTAATATCGGATACTTTCAATCAACACCCAATGGTTTATTTGATGAGATACTAACATTTGACATCAATCTGCCCTCACTGTTAATCTGGGCTTCATCTAACAGGTGCCATTCTATTATCTATAATCCAGATTCCATTTATATTGACACTAAAATACAATCTAACAAACATTTAATTGTTTTAAAAATAACTTCTTTGGGAAGTTTTAAATGTGGTGTTTTGGTTTCGTAAGAGTTTTATTAGTGAGTTGAACTAAAGTGTCTTACCACTTGTGTTTAAACACGGATGGTGTCTTGATTTAGGTGGTGTATTAACATGGGTGGTGTCTTATATATAAACATGGGTGGTGTCTTATATATAAACACGGATGGTGTCTTGATTTAGGTGGTGTATTACATGGGTGGTGTCTTATCACTGATGGTGTCTTAATAAGGTAGTGTCTAAAGTTATGTGGTGTCTTAACCAAGGGTTGTCTTAACCAGATGGTGTCTTATATATAAACATGGGTGTTTTTTTAATACAGGTGCTTGCTGTCTTATACAGGTCGTGTCTTACAAGTTTGATATTTGTGGTGTCTTATTACCAGGTGCTATCTTAATTTTCAGTAGTGTCTTAATACAGGTGGTGTCTTAAGTTTCGGTGGTCTTAATACAGGTGGTGTCTTTGTATTCGGTGAGGTCTTAATGCAGGAGATGGCTTAACCAAGTGTTGACTTAACCAGATGGTGTCTTATATATAAACATGGGTGGTGTTTTAATACAGGTGATCACTGTCTTATTACAGGTTGTGTCTTAATTTTCGGTGGTCTTAATACAGGTGGTGTCTTTGTTTTCGGTGAGGTCTTAATGCAGGAGATGTCTTAACCAAGTGTTGTCTTAACCAGATGGTGTCTTATATATAAACATGGGTGGTTTTTTAATACAGGTGCTTGCTGTGTTAATACAGGTCGTGTATTACAAGTTTGATGTCTGGACACAGGTATGTCTTATTACTAGGTTGTGTCTTAATCCAGTTGGGTGTCTTAATTTAATACATGTCTTAATACAGGTCGTGTCTTGCAAATATGAATTCTTTCCCAGGTGTTGTCTTAACATGGATGTTGTTTTAATACGGATGGTGTCTAACATGGGTGATGTCTCGACACAGGCGGTTACTTAACCAGGGATTGGTGTATTAACACAGTGTCATAATACAGGTGACGTTTTAACCAGATGGTATATTAACACAGTGTCATAATACAGGTGACGTTTTAACCAGATGGTGTATTAACAGAGTGTCATAATACAGGTGACGTTTTAACATAATGTTATATTAACAGTGTCATAATACAGGTGACGTTTTAACCAGATGGTGTATTAACACAGTGTCATAATACAGGTGACGTTTTAACATAATGGTGTATTAACAGGGTGTCATAATACAGGTGACGTTTTAACCAGATGGTGTATTAACAGAGTGTCATAATACAGCTGACGTTTTAACATGATAGTGTATTAACAGAGTGTCATAATACAGCTGACGTTTTAACATGATAGTGTATTAACAGAGTGTCATAATACAGGTGACGTTTTAACATGACAGTGTATTAACAGAGTGTCATAATACAGGTGACGTTTTAACATGATAGTGTATTAACAGAGTGTCATAATACAGGTGACGTTTTAACATGATAGTGTATTAACAGAGTGTCATAATACAGGTGACGTTTTAACATGATAGTGTATTAACAGAGTGTCATAATACAGGTGACGTTTTAACATAATGGTGTATTAACAGAGTGTCATAATACAGGTGACGTTTTAACATGATAGTGTATTAACAGAGTGTCATAATACAGGTGACGTTTTAACATAATGGTGTATTAACAGGGTGTCATAATACAGGTGACGTTTTAACCAGATGGTATATTAACAGAGTGTCATAATACAGCTGACGTTTTAACATGATAGTGTATTAACAGAGTGTCATAATACAGCTGACGTTTTAACATGATAGTGTATTAACAGAGTGTCATAATACAGGTGACGTTTTAACATGATAGTGTATTAACAGAGTGTCATAATACAGGTGACGTTTTAACATGATAGTGTATTAACAGAGTGTCATAATACAGGTGACGTTTTAACCAGATGGTGTATTAACAGAATGTCATAATACAGGTGACGTTTTAACCAGATGGTGTATTAGCAGTGTGTCATAATACAGGTGACGTTTTAACCAGATGGTGTATTAGCAGTGTGTCATAATACAGGTGACGTTTTAACCAGATGGTGTATTAGCAGTGTGTCATAATACAGGTGACGTTTTAACCAGATGGTGTATTAGCAGTGTGTCATAATACAGGTGACATTTTAACCAGATGGTGTTATATTAACAGATTGTCATAATACAAGTGATATTTTAACATAATGGTTTATTAACGGCGTCATAATACAGGTGATATTTTAACCAGATGGTGTATTAACAGTGTCATAATACAGGTGACGTTTTAACCAGATGGTGTTTTAACTGGGTGGTCTATTTAACTGTATTAGCAGATTCATTTTGTGATGAAGTACCATAACTTGAGACTGGTTAGTGTGTTGTCTTATTCATGATGCAGTAACTATAGCTCAGCGCGTACTGACTAATTTTATCTCTTTTAACACAGGTATTGGTATAAAAATAATGACATAAATCACTGGGGGAAAAGTGTTGATTCATAACAGTTTCAGTTGATGATACCAAAATAAACTTGGTGGAAACTATTAATTCAGTATGCAGTGATCTCTGTACAGAGGTATTTGTATTAACATGCTTGGTGTTGATTAAATTAAATGAGGTCATAAATTATCTGTCTGTCCTGGCTAGTAATTATGATTACATTGTAGCCCAAAAATATCTTTTCAGTAAAAATCACAAATGCAAAAGTCCAATAAAGCAATAAGGCTACCTCCTACTGTAAAGTAAGTTGTCTCCCTTGACTTATTACATGGTGAATATCTGAAACAGGAGGTTGTTTTGTGATCAGCTACTGGCTACATTTCAAAGCCTGGTCTGCATTTTACTGTAAATTGACGAATATAGCTTGTCAGATTACATGGAGTTGAAACATTTGAAACTTTGCCTCGCTACTGTATTTATCCTGTAATTGGTAATTAGCCCATGGAGTCGAACATAAACTTTGCCTCGCTACTGTATTTATCCTGTAATTGGTAATTAGCCCATGGAGTCGAACATAAACTTTGTCTCACTGTACTGTACCAACACAAACTTTTGACTGTACCATATTTATCTTATAATGAACCGAGGGTGCTAGCTCAAATGCTAACTCATTATTCTGTCATTTTCCATTCATGAACCCAGTGGGTTTAAAGATAAACTTCAATTAAAAATACTGTGGTGGACTTATATGGGCTCAAAGTTCGCCTATTTTAGTGGCCATGGGGCCTTAGATTCACCATTGGTGACCAGTTATTGACCTATAAGGTGCCTGCATGGCCACTAACAAAACTGTAAATTTGCGATTTTGTTAATCTTCCAAAGGTTGCAGTCAATGCTAAAATGACGTTCACAATCAAAAATGTTAGAGAGATGCTATGCTGATCTAAAGAACTTAATTGTTTCTTTTTTTAATTTAGGACAACTAGGCCAGGCGACAAACTTTTTTAATTGGCACCTAGATTTTATGACTTGGTAGCCAATTAACAGGCCACCTGGTAAAAATATCCACTTTGAGCACTGCTTATTACCAACTATGAAATATAAGCTTAGTTGGCACACAGTGATAGCCATGGTGGGTTACCATTATTACCGGACAAATTGACGTTAACAAATTCTAAAATTAGCAAAAAGGGATATACTGAACTACAAAAGGTGCTGAAAATAGCACAAGGGGATTCCCTGGATATACTGAAATACAAAGGGAACTAAAAATAGCACAAGGGGATTCCCTGGATATACTGAAATACAAAGGGAACTAAAAACAGCACAAAGGGATATACTGAAATACAAGGGAAACAAAAAATAGCTCAAGGGGATCCCCTGGATATACTGAAATACAAAGGGTACTAAAAACAGCACAAAGGGATATACTGAACTACAAAAGGTACTAAAAATAGCACAAGGGGATTCCCTGGATATACTGAAATACAAAAAAGGTACTGAAAATAGCACAAAGACATCATATTTTATATCTACTGTCCGAAGAGTAAATACAATGTAGGCAGGTACTTTCAACAAAACCATAGTTACTGGATGAATTCCTGTTGTAGGAATTACCAGCTGTCAATGTAGAGGACTTTGATGGGGAAGCTGTGAAGTTCAGTCAGCAGGATATCTTCAAACAAATCAACGCTCTCCTGGACAACACGCTCAATCTGACCAACCTTTGTGGCATGAATATTCCACCAGAACAAACGAAACGTAAGTTATGTACATTCATAAAGCATCAAATTCTCCCCTCCTATGAATTACTTAAGGCCAAACTTAAATCACCAAGTCATACCTAACACATTAAATTAAACCCCTCCTATGTATTACCAAAGACCAAACCTAAGTCACTAAGTCATATCTAAGTCACTAAGTCATATCTAAGTCACTAAATCATACCTAACACATTAAATTCAGCCCCTTTCTCCCTCCTATGAATTATCAATTACCAAACATAAGTCACTAAGTCATACCTTAGTCACTAAGTCATACCTAACACATTACATCAAACCCCTCCTATGTATTACCAAAGACCAAACCTAAGTCACTAAGTCATATCTAAGTCACTAAGTCATATCTAAGTCACTAAGTCATACCTAACACATTACATCAAACCCCTCCTATGTATTACCAAAGACCAAACATAAGTCACTATGTCATACCTTACACATTGAATTAAACCCCTCTCCCTTCCTATGAATTGCCAAAGACCAAACGCATGTCATGAAGTCTAAAATATTAACCAATTCAGGCAACACCATAAAACATTCAAGCTGAAAAATGTTCTCATCCCCTTTCCCAACTCTAAAATGGTAGGGGGCATAATCTTCCAGTATGAAAAAATTATTTACTTTCAGGGCTTTTTCTGAGGACATTTTGAAGCTGGTAATGGGCCCATACCCAATTGAAACTATTTCATATTTAAGTCTAATTACCAAAATTTACAATGTATTCCTGACAAAATCTTCCTAAAATGAGACAAAAAGACCCTATTCAAAACCACTGAGAAAAACCCTGACTTTCAATTGCAGAAGCAATGCAAGGTGGGGTTCCGATAACATTACCCCAGTCTGCGCTCCAGGACATTGGACAGACGGGCTACGATACAATGTATAACACAGCAGCATACCCAGGTATGTATCAATTGTCAGTTAGAGGACATAAAATAGACGTGTATCGAGATTTCTCCAGCTTCATAAAATTATTGAATGTTTGCATTTTCATAGAGAATCAAACCATCAAATAAGACATACATCTTGGGGAAAAAAACTGTAGGGAGGTCACTGAAAATTTCTTGAAAAATAATTATCTTAGTTCACAAAATATTGATGAATCAGCAGTAAGATATATTAAGATTTATGGATGATAGGTCTGTTGATATCAATAGTAATATTATCTTTAATGGGTGGCATGCTTCCATCTGAGCTAACAAACGTGATCAATATAAATTGATAGAACTTGTTTTGTATTTGTTGTAAAATAAATAGTTTACATTACAGGGCTTTTTCTGAGGGCTTTTTGGGGCCGTTAATGGGCCCCATTCCCAATTTAAATTATTTCATATTTAAGCGAAATTCCCAAAATTTGCAGTTTACTCCTGAAAACTCTTTCCCAATTCATCAATTTTCTTCCCAAAATGAGACAAAAAGGCCCCATCCCAAACCAGTGAGAAAAAGCCCTGCATTATATTATCTTGAATGTTGGCGGGACGTCCTAATATTTTCAAATTGGTAATGTGTGTGAAGTACAGGTATAATAAATGGGAATTCATTGATTATAGCGCTACTGGACTATTTCCAGAGAAGTAATGAAGGTCATCTGTTGTGCCTCTTGTCTAAAGTTTTTTCACTTTATTTCAGGATTTCAGCTTTTTTCTATGCCTGCCTCCCAGAGCCACACCCAACAGCAGGCGTACACCTACCCCGGGGCAGTGAAGCAGGATTACAACTACCCCAGCCAAATAAAACAGGACTACACAACACCGTCCAAGTACTCCAGGGCCATCAAGGGTGTGGAGGGGCGATCACCGTGTACGCCTAACAGGTATTTATAGATTGTACATGTTCGTATTCAACACCGTCCAAATACTCCAGGGCCATCAAGGGTGTGGAGGGGCGATCACCATGTACACCTAACAGGTATCTATAGATTGTAAATGTCGGTATTCAACACCACGTGGAGGGGCGATCACCGTGTACACCAAACAGGTATATATAGATTGTAGATGTCCGTATTCAGCACCATGTGGAGGGGCGATCACCATGTACACCCAACAGGTATTTATAGATTGTAGATGTCCGTATTCAACACCACGTGGAGGGGCGGTCACCGTGTACACCCAACAGGTATTTATAGATTGTACATGTTCGTATTCAACACCACGTGGAGGGGCGGTCACCGTGTACACCCAACAGGTATCTATAGATTGTAGATGTCGGTATTCAACACCACGTGGAGGGGCGATCACCGTGTACACCCAACAGGTATATATAGATTGTAGATGTCCGTATTCAACACCACGTGGAGGGGCGATCACCGTGTACACCTAACAGGTATTTATAGATTGTAGATGTCCGTATTCAACACCACGTGGAGGGGCGATCACCGTGTACACCCAACAGGTATTTATAGATTGTAGATGTCCGTATTCAACACCACGTGGAGGGGCGATCACCGTGTACACCTAACAGGTATTTATAGATTGTAGATGTCCGTATTCAACACCACATGGAGGGGCGATCACCGTGTACACCCAACAGGTATTTATAGATTGTAGATGTCCGTATTCAACACCACGTGGAGGGGCGATCACCGTGTACACCTAACAGGTATCTATAGATTGTAGATGTCCGTATTCAACACCACATGGAGGGGCGATCACCGTGTACACCTAACAGGTATATATAGATTGTAGATGTCCGTATTCAACACCACGTGGAGGGGCGGTCACCGTGTACACCTAACAGGTATATATAGATTGTAGATGTCCGTATTCAACACCACGTGGAGGGGCGGTCACCATGTACACCTAACAGGTATATATAGATTGTAGATGTCCGTATTCAACACCACGTGGAGGGGCGATCACCGTGTACACCCAACAGGTATATATAGATTGTAGATGTCCGTATTCAACACCACTTGGAGGGGCGATCACCGTGTACACCCAACAGGTATCTATAGATTGTAAATGTCCGTATTCAACACCACGTGGAGGGGCGATCACCGTGTACACCTAACAAGGTATCTATAGATTGTAGATGTCCGTATTCAACACCACGTGGAGGGGCGATCACAGTGTACACCTAACAGGTATATATAGATTGTAGATGTCCGTATTCAACACCACGTGGAGGGGCGATCACCGTGTACACCTAACAGGTATATATAGATTGTAGATGTCCGTATTCAACACCACGTGGAGGGGCGATCACCGTGTACACCCAACAGGTATTTATAGATTGTAGATGTCCGTATTCAACAACACGTGGAGGGGCGATCACCATGTACACCCAACAGGTATATATTGATTGTAGGTGTCGTATTCAACACCACCGAAGTACTCTAGGATCATAAAGGGTGTGGAGGGACCCTATATCTGTGACAAAGTATTGTAAATAATCAACATTACATTGTTTTGCATTACTATGGCATAGTTACATCATTTTTCAATAAATTAGATAACTACATCTTGTAAAATATGAGGAAATATATCTTAAAAGTCTCTATTATGAGTTCAATAACTAGATCATTACTCTGCCTTGTTAGAATAAGTAAGATAACTATATCTTATAATGTATGAGGAAACATCATAAAACCCCCTCCAATAAGGTCAAAAACTACCATTGCAGTGACTATGGAACCCTCTCTCCATCCAGCTCGCTGAACGAGTCTGCCCTTTCCCCCGTGGAAAAGATGATTTACTCGAGTCTTATGAATGGCGGCCGAACTGGCAGAAGTATGTCTCCTAGTGATTCCGACACAAGCGGCATCAGCAGTGAAGGCTCGGATAGTGCTCTAGTCGACATGATGGTAAGTGTGGAGGTCTGCAAGGTAGGTTTCTTTTTTATGTGTCTGTTAAATTTAGTCAGTTTTCAGATAGCATGTTATGTACAGCATGGTGCAGCAACTGTCGACCGCCATCTGTCGATTCATAAACTTTTCCTGAAAATCGCTACTAGTCATGAACAACTCCATGGATTTTGACCTGACAACCAAACTTAGCATATCCTTAGGTGAAGAGGAAACACTTCTGTATAGGCAGTGGATCTGATCTTTCAAGGGGCCCGATAGGTGACGCCCAATAGGAGAAATAGAGGCCATCCTTTGAAATCTTTCCTCTTCTGTAGAAATAAAGTATGTTTTGCCACAATGACTGCAACATCAAAGTGAGACATACAGGCCCTCTGGGCCTCTTGTTTACTGATCTCTATGACACATGATTAATTCTATGATCATGATATGTAGCTTCTTACGTTGAAGTCAGTTTGAATTAACTGCAAATGACGTACCGATAAAACTCACATGGCCAATATTTCTCCTGATGCCTGGCATAATTGGTAGCAGAGTCGATATCCAGTGTTTCATCTCTGTACTGTGACATAGACAGAACATAACAAAGGCCTCTTGTATGAATGCAGACATTTCCGATATTTGCCAATATATGAGAAAATAATTTCTCTCAAACAGAACTCCCTTAACATGGGATCAAGGAACGCAAAACCCCAGGTTCATGACGTAGCCACACAACTCTTCAATGCCCAGCAACAACAGGCTCAAGTGGCCGCACAGGCGCAGGCTCAGCAGCAGCAAATCATTCAGGCCACCAGCGCTAACGCAGCCATGAACTCTATGGCGAGTCAGCTCATCCACTCCAACAGGGCTGGCGGCTATTCCGTCAACCCCATGCTCATGGCCAATGTTGATCCATATGCTATAGATCGAGCCGCTCGTCTCCATAGGAACGCTGCAGGTAATCACGTTTATGGAATCTCATCAAATAATTAAATACAATAAAAGCATGTTTAAATACTGTAAACGTACTTATTTTAGCGCAATGAAATTTTAGCACATTTGCAGATTTTAGCCAGTTCGCGCAATGATGAATTAGCGCATCCACAGAACTTTCTATAGAAATGGAACGTACAAAAAGTAATTAGCGCAATCATAATTTAGCGCAAGGCTTCCAGCGCGAAAAGCGCTAAAATAAAATTACCACTAAAATATGTATGTTTACAGTATGTACATGGTGTTTGTGCAAGCATTTGAAATATTAGATAAAAATCTGTCCCTTCGGTGACATCTGTTAAAAAGGTTCACATACAAGCAAACTTTCCTATCTCGAACCCTTCTATACTCGAAATCTGATAACTCAAAGACCCTTTTAAACTCAAAGTCTGATAACTCAAATACCTTCTTAACTTAAAGCAAACATTTAGTTCCAATGATAAAAATAACATGTAAGGTAATCTAGGTTACCTCGAGTATGACACTATTGACTTTAACTATTAACTAGGTCAACTGTGCCTTAGCTCCAATTTTGGAAATTTTTGATGAATTTTGAGAGTTTTTGAAATCACAGCTATTGTGATATTGAAGAATTGACCTTTGTCTTTAAAAGTTACCCAAATCAACAAAAACCTATTCTGATATTATTGTTTTGAGATGACCCCCCGTTTTGTTCTCAACAGCCATGTGTGAAGCCAGCTGTACCTGGAGTGGACAGCTGTGTCCACGTAACCACAAGAATCCTACTTACTCGTGTAAAGTGTTCCTTGGAGGTGTTCCCTGGGACATCACAGAAGGTAAGATTGGAGGTGTTCCCCGGGACATCACAGAAGTTAAGATTGGAGGTGTTCCCTGGGACATCACAGAAGGTAAGATTGGAGGTGTTCCCCGGGACATCACAGAAGGTAAGAGTGGAGGTGTTCCCCGGGACATCACAGAAGGTAAGATTGGAGGTGTTCCCCGGGACATCACAGAAGGTAAGATTGGAGGTGTTCCCCGGGACATCACAGAAGGTAAGATTGAAGGTGTCCCCCGGGACATCACAGAAGGTAAGATTGGAGGTGTTCCCTGGGATATCACAGAAGGTAAGATTGGAGGTGTTCCCCGGGATATCACAGAAGGTAAGATTGGAGGTGTTCCCCAGGATATGACAGAAGGTAAGATTAGAGGTGTTCCCCAGGATATGACAGAAGGTAAGATTAGAGGTGTTCCCCAGGATATGACAGAAGGTAAGATTGGAGGTGTTCCCCGGGACATCACAGAAGGTAAGATTGGAGGTGTTCCTTGGGATATCACAGAAGGTAAGATTGGAGGTGTTCCCCGGGATATGACAGAAGGTAAGATTGGAGGTGTTCCCTGGGACATCACAGAAGGTAAGATTGGAGGTGTTCCCCGGGACATCACAGAAGGTAAGATTGGAGGTGTTCCCCGGGATATCACAGAAGGTAAGATTGGAGGTGTTCCCCGGGACATCACAAAAGTTAAGATTGGAGGTGTTCCCCGGGATATCACAGAAGGTAAGATTGGAGGTGTTCCCTGGGATATCACAGAAGGTAAGATTGGAGGTGTTCCCCGGGACATCACAGAAGTTAAGATTGGAGGTGTTCCCCGGGACATCACAGAAGGTAAGATTGGAGGTGTTCCCCGGGACATCACAGAAGGTAAGATTGGAGGTGTTCCCCGGGATATCACAGAAGGTAAGATTGGAGGTGTTCCCCGGGATATCACAGAAGGTAAGATTGGAGGTGTTCCCCGGGACATCACAGAAGGTAAGAATGGATGTGTTCCCCGGAATATCACAGAAGGTAAGATTGGAGGTGTTCCCCGGAATATCACAGAAGGTAAGATTGGAGGTGTTCCCCGGGATATCACAGAAGGTAAGATTTGAGGTGTCCCCCGGGACATCACAGAAGGTAAGATTGGATGTGTTCCCCGGGATATCACAGAAGGTAAGATTGGAGGTGTTCCCTGGGATATCACAGAAGGTAAGATTGGAGGTGTTCCCCGGGACATCACAGAAGGTAAGATTGGATGTGTTCCCTGGGATATGACAGAAGGTAAGATTGGAGGTGTTCCCCGGGACATCACAGAAGGTAAGATTGGAGGTGTTCCCTGGGATATCACGGAAGGTAAGATTAGAGGTGTTCCATTAGATATCACAGAAGGTAAGAGTGGAGGTGTTCCCCGGGACATCACAGAAGGTAAGATTGAAGGTGTTCCCAGGGATATCACAGAAGGTAAGATTGGAGGTGTTCCCTGGGATATCACAGAAGGTAAGATTGGAGGTGTTCCCCGGGACATCACAGAAGGTAAGATTGGAGGTGTTCCCCGGGATATCACAGAAGGTCAGAATTGTTTGGAGTAGTGTCTTATGGGACAAAACAAGTTCTATGGTGCTAGTTGTTATGATGTGTTGTTTGTTAGATTTTCTGTTGCTCTATCGTCACTTAAAAAATCCTGTATGTGATGTTTTGTAACATTGATTAAGAAATTTAATTAATGAAGAATAATGTTTGAACAAATAACAAAAATAATCCTATTACTACCATGAATATATTTTGACAACCCTGAATGGGTTAGTCATTTACATCAATACATTTGTCTGTCTGTTGTCTTGTTTTGAGTGAACACAGCTTCACTGTATGTAGCTGATTTGGTGATGAAGAGCAGGTCAAGAGTTCAAGTCGAAAAGAATCTTATAGGGTGCTAAAGTGTGATTGATCTGTCCTAAAATCAGCCGGTACAAAAACCTACATGATGTTCATCTCATGTTTTTAATCTTCAGATCGGTATCCTTATCTTGTGTTTTACAAACTTTCCTGACTTTACTTTATTCTCCATTTTCAGCTGGACTTCAGTCAGCCTTCAACAAGTTTGGAAACTTTAAAATTGAATGGCCAGGGAAAGACGGTAAGATAAATTCCTTTTTGTGTTAGATATTACATCAGAATCAGGTTTTATTTCCTGGGCAATGTCAGTTCACATTCAGATTAGGGCTCTTTAGAAGTCCATTGTTAAAATTCGAAGTCTGATGGTAAATATGTACCAACTGTGTATATAATGTATAACTGTATATAACAAACCATAATGACTAGAGCGGTGTATTGCAAGGAGGGTAGCGATACGATTTGGGTAGCGATACGATTCGTATCGCGAGACAGGGGTCACGATACAATACGAATCACGATATATGAGAAGCTGATATCTGGTATTTTATTGTACAGTAGTCATGTTTGTGTTTCTGGTATTTCCGGAACATTTGAGTCTTTGTCTACATTTGTTAATAAAACATACGTTTGTCAATTTCCGACAAAACGTTTTTGAATTTAGATTATTTGGATTTGAAAGAACTCCAACAAGCGGCTTTATAGGCCGCTGGAACAGCCTTAATTGTCAGCCATGTTGTTTACTGCCAAACGTAAGCTAACGGTCAAGGGAGATAACTACAAATTATCAAGGTGTTTCGGTCAATTAAGTTGCAGCAGGAGCATTTGTGTTTTAGACATTTCCTAGTTATTCATGTGTTACAGGGTATGTGTACTTACTGTTCGAGTCCGAGAAGGCGATCAGATCAATGTTACAGGACTGTACACATGACTTCAGCAGTGGTGATTACTACTACAAAATCTCCAGTCGCAGAATGAGAGCCAAGGAGGTAACATACAGTACCATGATAAATATATACATATATTTACATTCTGTGTTGCATTTGCGTATGTGTCGTTTGTAAACCAAATTGTATTCATGAGACTGTATACTACAATTTACAGTGATTCGGTCAGTGTAGGGATACAGCTCCAGATGTTGTAGGTAAAACAATGGCTGCCACTGCAACCAAAGAAAAATAAAGCAACGTGACAAGTTATGAGAGTATATTTTTATAATTAAAAAAATGTAGTCAACACGAAATAACTGTAAGCACCATTCTTGATCTATACGAAATTATCAAATTGTCAATGTCGTCACACTCACAGGGGCTCGTTTCCGAATTAACAGAAATGCAACGGGCGACATTCTATTTATGTCATCTAAATTGTATTCATATTGACTATACCATTTGGTAACAGTTCAGTGCTTAAATGCATGACTATATTAATGTAGTGTTCGTTTGTCCATCAGGACTTTTAAACACCATAAGTTTCACAATTTCTAGAAGTGATAATTTGTGGCAAGGGCCAAGGTTAGTGTTGCTTAATTATATATATATAATATGTTAATTTCTGCTGAACAGCTGTAGTTCCACTGGACTGAACTATCTAAAAAATGACACTGTATTTAAATTCTAAATTTTCTTTATTGAAATCAAATTTTCTTTATTGAAATCATGTTACTGATAAAACTCCATCAGCTCACTTACAAAAGTACTACAAATATAAAGAAAATTTGTTACAACACTGTAATTTCCAAAGCACATGTCACAAACTTTTTGAATTGTCTATTATTTTAAAAATTGATGGACATTTTCTCTTTCATCAGGTGCAAGTGATCCCTTGGATCCAGGGGGACAGTAACTATGTGCGTCAAGCTTCTCAGAGACTTGACTCCAACAAGACAATATTTGTCGGTGCCCTCCACGGTATGATGACTGCAGAATCCCTGGCCAACATAATGAATGACTTGTTTGGAAATGTGGTCTATGCTGGAATAGACACAGACAAACATAAATACCCTATAGGTGAGAGAAAGTCCATTACATGTAAATTGTTTAATCTTGTACCGTACTTACAAACATAAATACCCTATAGGTGAGAGAAAGTACATCACATGTAAATTGTTTAATCTTGTGCCGTGCTTATAAACATAAATACCCTATAGGTGAGAGAAAATACATTACATGTAAATTGTTTAATCTTGTATGCTCTTGATTAGCTGTTGTCAAATAAAAATCTTTTTCATCAGGAAATGCATTAATGCCATCATCACTTAACCTTTCACCTTTGCATTATGTATATTTCTGTCCTTTGTCAGCCCAGCATTCAATGGGAAGGTCACATCTACTATGACCTTTTGTCCCTAAAGTTTTATTTCCTCAATAGGTAGTTGATGGGTCACATTTACTACGACCTTGTCACTTAAGTGATGACCTTTGTCTACTTTCTGTCCTTTGTCTCCGTAACAGGTAGTGGCCGTGTCACATTTACTACGACCTTGTTACCTAAGTGTTGACCTTTGTCTCCTTTCCTCCTTTGTCTCCGTAACAGGTAGTGGACGTGTCACATTTACTACGACCTTGTTACCTAAGTAATGACCTTTGTCTCCTTTCCTCCTTTGTCTCCGTAACAGGTAGTGGCCGTGTCACATTTACTACGACCTTGTTACCTAAGTGTTGACCTTTGGCTACTTTCTGCCCTTTGTCTCCGTAACAGGTAGTGGCCATGTCACATTTACTGCGACCTTGTCACTTAAGTGATGACCTTTGTCTACTTTCTGTCCTTTGTCTCCGTAACAGGTAGTGGCCGTGTCACATTTACTACGACCTTGTTACCTAAGTGTTGACCTTTGTCTCCTTTCCTCCTTTGTCTCCGTAACAGGTAGTGGACGTGTCACATTTACTACGACCTTGTTACCTAAGTGTTGACCTTTGTCTCCTTTCCTCCTTTGTCTCCGTAACAGGTAGTGGACGTGTCACATTTACTACGACCTTGTTACCTAAGTGTTGACCTTTGTCTCCTTTCCTCCTTTGTCTCCGTAACAGGTAGTGGACGTGTCACATTTACTACGACCTTGTTACCTAAGTAATGACCTTTGTCTCCTTTCCTCCTTTGTCTCCGTAACAGGTAGTGGCCGTGTCACATTTACTACGACCTTGTTACCTAAGTGTTGACCTTTGTCTCCTTTCCTCCTTTGTCTCCGTAACAGGTAGTGGACGTGTCACATTTACTACGACCTTGTTACCTAAGTGTTGACCTTTGTCTCCTTTCCTCCTTTGTCTCCGTAACAGGTAGTGGACGTGTCACATTTACTACGACCTTGTTACCTAAGTAATGACCTTTGTCTCCTTTCCTCCTTTGTCTCCGTAACAGGTAGTGGCCGTGTCACATTTACTACGACCTTGTTACCTAAGTGTTGACCTTTGTCTCCTTTCCTCCTTTGTCTCCGTAACAGGTAGTGGACGTGTCACATTTACTACGACCTTGTTACCTAAGTGTTGACCTTTGTCTCCATTCCTCCTTTGTCTCCGTGACAGGTAGTGGCCGTGTCACATTTACTACGACCTTGTTACCTAAGTGTTGACCTTTGTCTCCTTTCCTCCTTTGTCTCCGTAACAGGTAGTGGACGTGTCACATTTACTACGACCTTGTTACCTAAGTGTTGACCTTTGTCTCCTTTCCTCCTTTGTCTCCGTAACAGGTAGTGGCCGTGTCACATTTACTACGACCTTGTTACCTAAGTGTTGACCTTTGTCTCCGTAACAGGTAGTGGCCGTGTCACATTTACTACGACCTTGTTACCTAAGTGATGACCTTTGTCTCCTTTCTGCCCTTTGTCTCTGTAACAGGTAGTGGCCGTGTCACATTTACTACGACCTTGTTACGTAAGTGTTGACCTTTGTCTCCTTTCCTCCTTTGTCTCCGTAACAGGTAGTGGACGTGTCACATTTACTACGACCTTGTTACCTAAGTGTTGACCTTTGTCTCCATTCCTCCTTTGTCTCCGTAACAGGTAGTGGACGTGTCACATTTACTACGACCTTGTTACCTAAGTGTTGACCTTTGTCTCCTTTCCTCCTTTGTCTCCGTAACAGGTAGTGGCCGTGTCACATTTACTACGACCTTGTTACCTAAGTGTTGACCTTTGTCTCCTTTCCTCCTTTGTCTCCGTAACAGGTAGTGGACGTGTCACATTTACTACGACCTTGTTACCTAAGTGTTGACCTTTGTCTACTTTCTGTCCTTTGTCTCCGTAACAGGTAGTGGACGTGTCACATTTACTACGACCTTGTTACCTAAGTGATGACCTTTGTCTCCTTTCTGCCTTTTGTCTCCGTAACAGGTAGTGGCCGTGTCACATTTACTACGACCTTGTTACCTAAGTGTTGACCTTTGTCTCCTTTCCTCCTTTGTCTCCGTAACAGGTAGTGGACGTGTCACATTTACTACGACCTTGTTACCTAAGTGTTGACCTTTGTCTCCATTCCTCCTTTGTCTCCGTAACAGGTAGTGGCCGTGTCACATTTACTACGACCTTGTTACCCAAGTGTTGACCTTTGTCTCCGTAACAGGTAGTGGCCGTGTCACATTTACTACGACCTTGTTACCTAAGTGTTGACCTTTGTCTCTGTAACAGGTAGTGGCCGTGTCACATTCAGCAGCAAGAAGAGCTACATGAAGGCCGTTGGAGCAGCATTTGTCGAGATAAAGACGCCCAAGTTTACAAAAAAGGTATCGGAATCCTTTAAACACTAATAATTTAAGTAATATTGACAGGAAGTTATAATAACTGGTGATCTAGTCATTCAAAATGATAACTTAAAAAGACTTCATAAAACGGCAAAATATTTGTAGATCTATACATATACTTCAATAATGAACTTTCTGGAAATGTTTGCCAGAGAGTTGGAAACAAGAGCAGGCCACTTTGTAGATCTTCATGTTGAATCAAAACCTAGAAAATATTGCAATTTTAAATCCAAAATGTAATGTAAATTGTATCGACGAGACAAACTTTACAAATTGCATAATATGATATGTGGCTGTGAATTTTCTATTTCTAGATTGCAACATTCTTGCTTCTTAACCTTAGTTATTTTCAACATTTGAAAATGTGATTGCATGAACATGTTTATTAATTTATAGAGAATTTCTTGTTTGATTTTTGTCAGATCCAGATAGACCCCTACCTGGAGGACTCAATGTGTAGTATGTGTGGTGTCCAGCAGGGTCCATATTTCTGTCGCGATATGCAGTGCTTTAAATACTTCTGTCGCACATGCTGGTATTGGCAGCATGCTCTGGATGCCCTACGACACCACAAACCTGTCACGCGTAACACCAAGACAACCAACCTGGCTGCTGCTGGGGCCCTCAGGTAAAGTCCAATCATAATCATCAAATGTATTCAACTGAAAATACTACATGGTATTATTAGTCACTTATATAATCATCCAATGCAATCAACTGAAAATACTACAGGTATTATTAGTCACTTACTGGTGAAACCTGTTTCCTCCCCGTCCGTTTATTGGTCTGTTAGTCGGCCCACTCAGTTTTCCGCATTTTTCACGGCCATACTTCAAGGTATGTTGGTGAAAGTTGGTGTGTAACTTCAGTATGAGTAGCTACAGATCATGTTTGAGTTTCAGGGTTTTTTGGTCAAGGTCACTGTTACTATTTTTAGCAGGGGCCTGTAGGGGACATTGCTGTAGAAATACCCATCATGCTTGTGATATGTCCTTTGTGTTTATATATATATATATAATATAATATAATTTGCCAAGTAGTAATAATGACAGTACAGGCAAGTAAATTGTCGAATTTTCGAGGCAATCTGCACCTTTATCAAGACGCGCAAGTAAATTACAAACGATCACATATAGACATAGAACATGGATCAGTAACACAAACTTAGTAGGTAAACAACAAAAAATATCGTTATATTTGTGAAAATGATCCCCTCGGTCAATAATGAATTCCTCTAGGCCTATTATAATTAATTAGAAAACATTTTAGGTGGTGTACAGATGGTAAAAGTAGATAAATAAATGAATAAATAATATAACTAAAAGGTTGAACAAAATAACATCATATAATATATATATACATAAAAGATATATATGCAAGTTATTTTTATTTTCAAATTAAGGTTAAAGAATGATGACCTGAAAAAATACAAAACAATATTTTTAAAAAATTAAGTTTAAATAACATATAGTTTAAATTTCTGATGTAGCAAATTTTGGTAATGTATACATACATAATAAATTCAGTGTTTTGGTGAAAAAATACAGTTAGGTAGAGATAGAAATAAGTTGAATGCTAATGTCGCTGTGTAATGTCTGTCCTTTACAGTATGTAGGCTGGATTCTGGACAACAGATGGACAACCACGGACACGGATAATGGGAAAGCCCTCTTTTGGAACAAGTTCTTTCACAGGATGAAAGAATTTTTTTTTTTTTTTTTTTTTTTTTTGCTTTTTGAAGAAACTGGTGCTATGTGGATATATTATGTGCCAAGAGAACAAAGTGCTGAGGATATTGTTGACTTCCGGTATCAGAATAAAAATTAAACATACAAACTATGACAGCTGACTGAAGACGGCGCATGACAGTGAAGAAAAATTTGAATTTGTTTAACCACATTTAGGTTGGAGTACTCCGATTTAAATGTACTCCCACCATGGAAAAGATATATATCTACATGTAGGGGGGATAACCTATGCAATTATATATCTTGCAAGAAGTCGAATTTGGGACCAGAGAAATATTTGTATAGTGCTGTCTATATGGTTGTTTTGGATTTGTAACACTTTGTTTATGCAATACCTTGTGAGATTAAAGGTCTTTTTTTCATACTTGATGTCAGATTGGTTGATACTAAACACCATAGCTTCATATTAATTGTCCAGATTTTTCTTGATTTTTTTTCGTTTGTTTGTTTTTTATTTGTGATTGCTGTCAGTTTGGTAAAAATACTTAACATGTAAAATAAAATAAAAAATAAGAAATAACAGCAGCAAGGATATGACTTATGTTTAATTGGATACATTATGCTAAGGGAAGATAACTCTGGATGAGATATCGAACACCTCAAACGTTTATGTTAAAGACCAATAACTGACTTTTCTTTGAAATTAAAAAATACTCGAGCACAGAAATTAAACAATGTTTGAATAAATATCTGGATAAATTTGATCTGCAAGAAAGAAAGAAAACAATATATATATCGAGCTTAGGAAAGTATTTAACTTGGGATGAAGAGATCAGAGTCTTGAAAGAAAGAAATCATATATAATATGTTATTTGGAGGTATTGGTTTCAATTTTAATTACTTATTTTTCAAAATGGTTGTAGTTTTCAACATATCACTTATTTTTCTCATTTCTTTAAAAATTCTTAAAAATACCATTTATTTTTAGTTTGCTTTGAAAAAGAAGAGAAATCTTTTTAGGGTTTAGATGTTTGGATACAGATGGACTCGGTCCTATTGTACCTTGATTACAGGGAAATTTTGTCGGGTTTATACACAATTGTACATTTTTATTTGATGGTAATTTTTATGGTTTGATAAGTATAGATACCTGGAGTGCTGAATGTTCTCTTTAATGTACAAAGTGCTGATGTTTTTGTTTATCAATGCAAATAATTTGCCTCGTTTTATTTTCTTTACTTTCCAATTTTGTGAACTTTTTTGATATTGATGAATTGGTGCCTGTACAATGTGTTTGTATTTACTAATCCATTTTCATTTCATTATTTGATTTGTGTAAATGTGAATTGTCTTTAACCTGTATATTTTGTGCTTCAATTTAATTTTCACTTATTTTTCAATTGACTTGTAAGCATTCATTATACTTATTTTTCCCCATAATTTGTAAATGTATTTTTTTTTCTTTTTTTTGTTGTTTTTCAGTTTCTCCATTGTGATTTTAATACTAAACACTATTTTTGTGTTTGATCAGTACTAAAATTTGAACTGTTCCAATATGATGTGTATTATCCTGGTTGAATTTGGAAAGGATTCTTAAGAGTAAAGAGTGTTGTTTTCAAAAGAACTTACTGATCAACATTGAACCACTGCTTTTCTATTTGGAATCTATGTTATTTAGATGTGAATATTTTATGGTCATTTAGCGTAAAAAACAACCTCCTGATTTTTCGAAAATTTACTACTAAAATGTATAAGCATAATGCAAATAACAAGATTATCATTATTATTGAAGATATGTTTGTCATTTTGTGTTGACTCTTTTTCAGTTTTTCATTTATTTTTTGTTTTGCCTCAATCTGCACTTTGCATGTCACTTTTTTCAAGTTTTGTCTCTTTGTGTAAACAATACATTTTAATAGACATCAAATATTGATATCGACTGATACACAACTCATTATTTTATCATGTTTGTACAAGATGATGCAAAGAATCGCTCAAGAAAATAATTTAAACAAAACATTTTCTTATGTCCTATGTTGATAAATTTTTCTATTATTTTTTTATGAGAAAATATTTGAAATCCAAGTAAATTTATTTAAGTTTCTAGATTTTTTATTGCATAGTTACCATGAGGATACATGAAGTTTAAATGTTTTAGATCATAAAAGTTTTTTTTTTCCTAAAAATAATTAAATGGAGAAGAAGCTTATTCAACAAAAGTGAAGTGCGAATAAATAGTTTTAAAGTATAAACTTATTCAAGAAATTGAGACAATTTTAAGACTAAGAAAAATAAAAATAGATTAATCTATATTTAAAACTGTTGTGTAGTGAGAAAATTCTTATTAGATGTTAAGTATTTTAAAGTTAAATGATTATTAGATAATTGTGTTAAATTTTTCCAATTTTCATTTTATTCTTCGTGGGAAGAACAACAAACACATAAAGTATTTTGTCACTTTTTAGAATTATAAAGGTGTTTTTTTTATTAATATCCTAAAAAGAGTAACCATGGTAACCAGAATATATTAAAGACGTGATTTAATCAATGTTTTGCATAGGACTTTTACAAAAACAAAATTAAAATGTTGTTTCTGAAAAACAATTTTACCTGAATCAGATCGAGGCTACTCAGAATACATTAGAACAATGTGAAGATTTCTCCATTGTTAATCTGTGTCATGTAAATGTTTAATTACTGTGCAATGCGATACAGACCTCCTGTTCTGTGATGTTGTCTATGTCTTTTGAATGCTTTAAGCATATACTGTTGGCCTCATGAGTGCCAAACATTTTTATGTAGTCCTGAACACTTGTAGTAAAATTTGAACCTTATTTATTGTCATTCTGAGATGATATTTTAATGCTAATCAAGTTACTTTATAAGGCTATTCATGATTCCAATTTTAGCTGTGGTGGATTATTTCAAAGTTTTCTTGCTTGTGAAATTTTCAAGTGAAGACATTTGTAAACTTTTCATCAGTTTTTTTTCAAGGGCTTAGAGGTCAAGATTATTAACTGTACCTCTTCATTAAAATTTTTTCCTTAAAAATGAAAGAAGAAAGACATTTTGTCTTTAAAAAAATTGTCACTACCAGGCACAATCTCTTACCAATGGGAACCACAATGTAAGTCTAAAATTTAATTTGAAAACACCTTTGTAAATGTAAACTTCATTTCTTTTACATTTGAATGGTTAATTGGTAATTTTTTTTCAAATTTTTAAAGCTTGTCTAAAGAAAGATATTTGGTAGGGGAGGTAACCTGGTTGTGTACTATTATTAATGTTGGAAGTTCTTTTATAAATGTGTTTTGAAAATGAATTATTTTTTTCTGTTTCGGATTTGAATGTAAAAATTCAGAGGTGATTGATTGAAGTAGTCTTGGCCTCTGCCCTACCTTCAGCTTTATGGTGACTCTTCGTCAAGAGATGCTGTTTTTACTCCTACGATTTTACCTGACAGGTTGGCTGCTTATTTTTGTATATGATGGTAATTTAAATGTAATACTCTTTTTAATCTCTACAAATTTTACCGGGAGAGAAATATGGTCATAGTTCCATGTACTTTTTGGAAAACAGACTTTTTTGTCTTCACTCAAAGTGGAAGACGCCAATCTTTTTTAAACAATTTACCAAATCTAATCTTTTTATATCTATTTATGTCAAATTAAAATTGATTCAGTGTTTGTGCTTTAGATTAAGATATCTTCAGTACATTTAGATTTTCTATTTTATAAATTGTGTCCGATTCTATGTATATTTATGGTCTTGTAGGTTAATATGTAAAAAATGTTAAAAGCTTGTTAGTTAAAGACTTAATTTGCTTTTTTGTATATTATACAAAAAATGAGATTAACATTATCAAAGGAATGAACAAATATTTGAAATTTGGCCTGAAAGAAGTTTACTTTGATTTAAAGATGAATAAAAATATTTTTTTCTAACTAACAAGGATTTTAACATTTTGACCCTGAGTGACTTTTTGTATATCTCCTCTATTGTATCCAGATTTATTTTATTCTTGTATTCAAAAGTCTGTTTTCCAAATACTTGTCTCTTTTACTACTACTACAGTGCCTTTCATATAGTGTAACCAAGGAGACTGACAGGTCCTTATATCAACCATTTTGATATTAGTTGGTTACCATGAGTCACTTTTTGAAAGTTGCCATGGTAACCGATATGAATGTCGTTCGGTTGATTGTTGCCATGGTAACACTTTTTGTTTCCATGGCATTCTTTATTGTTGCTATGGTCATATATGGACCATATTGCCATGGTATTATCAACTTTGATATACTTTATGCAAAGTGAGGATGACAGAAAGATGAACACCTTGCTGTAAATGTCTTTTGTCATCAGTGTAGATTAGTTTGGTTTGTAGAGGTTGATGTTTAATGTTGACCACAGCTGTGAGTGACATTCGGGGGAAGATGTATTATTGGGTTTGGCCATTGTTTTCTGGATATTCTAAAGTCAGAGATCTTAAGTTTGGGTATGGGATTAAGGTGTTTATCAACTATTTTGATAAAGGTTTCGGGGGTAGGGGGAGCAATGCTCCTGACCAGGATTTTGTAGAGAATATACCTTGTCTTTGTTGGGAAACCTGATTCAGGCCAAGGGGTGTTTGAATAACATAAGGTCATTGAGGGTCAGGTTATGTTGGTGAATTTGGGTTACAGGGTTATGGGTAGTTAAGTACTGGTTGTCAAGGGTTGTGTGAGTAAGTGTGAAGATTATACATTGTAAGATACCAGGATCGATTACAAAGAGATTCAATGGTTTGAGAGTGATGTAAGTAATCATGGAGCTGTAGGAACATGTCTTGCAAGTTGTTAATTCTCTTAAATTGTATGAGAGTTTGTTGGGGTTTTTTCATTTCATTTCCCACAATGGATATGGTAAATATTGTTTTGTTTTTTTATATGATGGGAAATAGTTTTGTCAATTGAGAAAATTATTTGGTAAATGTGATGTGGTTTTAATGTGAATAAATGATATTGATTAAGGGAAATGTAGGATAGTTCGTGAAATAGTTTTCATTTGTTTGGGGAAATAGTTTTCATTTGTATGGGGAAATAGTTTTCATTTGATTGGGGAAATAGTTTTCATTTGTTTGGGGAAATAGTTTTCATTTGTATGGGGAAATAGTTTTCATTTGTTTGGGGAAATAGTTTTCATTTGAGTTTTCATTTGTTTGGGGAAATAGTTTTCATTTGTATGGTGAAATAGTTTTCATTTGTTTGGTGAAATAGTTTTCATTTGTTTGGGGAAATAGTTTTCATTTGTTTGGGGAAATAGTTTTCATTTGTATGGGGAAATAGTTTTCATTTGTTTGGGGAAATAGTTTTCATTTGTTTGGGGAAATAGTTTTCATTTGTACGGGGAAATAGTTTTCATTTGTATGGGGAAAGAGTTTTCATTTGTTTGGGGAAATAGTTTTCATTTGTATGGGGAAATACTTTTCATTTGTTTGGGGAAATAGTTTTCATTTGTTTGGGGAAATAGTTTTCATTTGTTTGGGGAAATAGTTTTCATTTGTTTGGGGAAATATATTTCAGTAGTTTTCATTGCTACAGTGAAATAGTTTTGGCATTTTCAGGGAAATTATTATAATGTTTTTTGATACAGGCAAATATTTGTATCTGTTCTTCATGGGAACGGTTTTCACTGATTGTGAAATGGTGATTTGTTGAGGTTATTTTGACGTTCTGGGGAGATGTATGATTTACAATGTGTATGGTGAACCAATTGTGGTTTAAAGAAGGCTATGTTGGTAGTATGGTTAGACCGACCGTAGCTGAATGTCTTGTGAGTGACTGTGAGTGCTTTGGTTACGTGTGCGCAACTGTTGTAAGATTATCACATTATTTCACATGAACTTCCGCTTGAACAGGTAGTTCAAGAGAAGATAACTCCCACATTTTTTCACAAAAATGTTTCACTAATTAGTTATACCTTGCACTGATAACCTTTCCTATAAAACCTTTTCCAGCGCCCTACTACACATATAATGATTGTTCTCATTTCATATTTTGCTGCAATCGGATTGTCCTCCGGACTAGTTTTCAAACATCCATTTAAATACATCTCGCAGTTAGTTAAAATGAAACTGTTAAATCGTTCAGTTTATTGGTTCATTAAAAACAATATAACGGAATTGTTCTTTAGAATATGAATAAACTTACTACATATTTTTTTTTTTTTTTTTAAAGGTATGATGAAACTTTCCTTAACTGATTCTTCTGATGCATTACTAGATATGTGTGTTCTCATTCCATTAGATAGTGATCAGGAGTATCGAGATCATTATCAGGAGTATCGGCCTACACACATTAGGACTTGTTTATTAACATTCCATCACATCAGAGATCAAATCTTCATTCAGATACCCGATTTCATTCCAATTGTTGTTATACTCAAGATCTCGTAGTTTATTCCGTAATAGTAAAAAACTGTTGAAGGACTTTCAGGACAGATAAATATATGTCTTGAATATGATTTATAAAGGAATGATAAGAATTACACTTTTATTTGAAGTGATACAAGATTCTTCGCAATACAAAAGCAGTATCTGCTGTTAACAAATTCAGTACTTTTGGAAATGTTCTATTTTGTTACCATGGTAACAGATATGAATTCAATTTCAGATTTACATCGACATTACTATGGTTACCACTGTTAATTTCAATCCAAATTTACATTAATATTGCAAGAATTACAGTTGTAAGTTTAAATTCCAGATTACAGTTTTGTGTTAATACCATTAGAAATGCATTGCCTGCTCTCGAGGAGCGGTAACCATTGAAACCATTTGACCTCATTTCAGTGTAGTGCAAATCTCTGGCAGGAAGCTGGGTTTGTGTCTCACTTTTTCGTTTGTTGTGTCATTAAGTTTGATGTACAACATTTTTTGACATTATTTTTTGTTTTCATTTGCACTGCACTTAAACATGAGGCTTATGTTGGTTTAAAATCATACAAAAATCAAATAAAAAATAAAAGTAATTGCAATATACATGCTTCTTTGTCTTTCTTTTTGGGTGATCTTCGGGCGTCTCAAAAATCCAAGGGAACGATCTTGATTACTTAGCTTGTTTGAAGTCCACCATCATTAGATGAACTAGGGCGAATAGATCCACCATCATCAGATGAAGGCCTATTCAGATTATTCGCCCACAATCATCAAATGAAGGCCTATTCACCCACCATCATCAAATGAAGACCTATTCGCCCACCATCATCAAATGAAGGCCTATCCGCCCACCATCAAATGAAGATCTATTCGCCCACAATCATCAGATGAAGACCTATTCGCCCACCATCATCAAATGAAGGCCTATTCGCCCACCATCATCAAATGAAGACCTATTCGCCCACCATCATCAAATGAAGGCCTATCCGCCCACCATCAAATGAAGACCTATTCGCCCACCATCATCAGATGAAGACCTATTCGCCCACCATCATCAAATGAAGACCTATTCGCCCACCATCATCAAATGAAGGCCTATCCGCCCACCATCAAATGAAGACCTATTCGCCCACCATCATCAGATGAAGACCTATTTGCCCACCATCATCAAATGAACACCTATTCGCCCACCATCATCAAATGAAGGACTATTCGCCCACCATCATCAAATGAAGACCTATTCGCCCACCATCATCAAATGAAGACCTATTCGCCCACCATCATCAGATGAAGACCTATTTGCCCACCATCATCAGATGAAGACCTATTCGCCCACCATCATCAAATGAAGGCCTATCCGCCCACCATCAAATGAAGACCTATTCGCCCACCATCATCAGATGAAGACCTATTCGCCCACCATCATCAAATGAAGACCTATTCGCCCACCATCATCAAATGAAGGACTATTCGCCCACCATCATCAGATGAAGACATTTTCGCCCACCATCATCAGATGAAGGCCTATTCGCTCATCATCAGATGAAGTTCTATTCGCCCTGCATTTGGTCGGTCGTCTGTCTGTCGTCTGTCCTTCCGTAACCTTTATCACTAATCGCTTGAACAGTACTGGAGGCGAAGTTACTCAAACTTTATATGTAAAAGTTCTCCTTGGTTCCTCGTTTCGCCAATTCAATTTGGATTTTTGATCAGCAAAACGAAATGGCCGATCCGCGAGGCAGCTGTCCAGTATTTTGAGAATTGAAGTTTGACATCACTATTTCTTGAAAAGTACTAGAGATATTCCACAAAATTAATGTGTAGGTTACCCTTTGTCCATAGTTGTGGCAATTCAATTTAGAATATTGATGAGAAAAAAAAAGAAAGAAAAAAAGCACTGATAAGCGGCCATCTTGGATTTTGAAAATAGTTATGGTTATTTTTCTCAAACTGCACATGTAGGTTCCACTTACTCATATTATCACACTGTACTGTGTATATCGGGCTTGTACAATTTGTGCCACATTTGCTATTGACGAGACGACTTTTTACCATGGAAACAAATAGTCGGCAATACAAATAAGGACATAGTTATTCAGACTTCATTCATTCACAGGCGTCTGCATCTGGTTAGTATTCATAGAAAAAATATTAGCCCAAACTCCTACTATATCTATGGGCTAATATTTGTTTTCTATAAATACATGTACATGTACTTACCAGATGCAGACGCCTGTGTTTCAAGAGATCCCAGTCACGTGCATGGTATTTCATTCATGTAGTTGATTTAAGAACTCTCGCAACTTAATCAGCCGATCAGCTAATTAAATAAACCAAGACCCCGAGGGTAACGTGTTTCTTAGGTTTGTATCTGTTACCCACATGAAATAGGTATTTTCTTTATACGAGAATAATAAGTATAGCGTCTTGAAATTTGTAAAATCAAAAATATATATTCCTACTGAAAATAGAATGACGTAGGATTCGAGGTGTAAAAAGGCAGGAATTCCCCAGGTCGGGGTTCTCCGGTGTCCTGTTAATGTCGGGGTTACTGTCTTTTGAGTACCCGTGTGCTCTTATGTCATTACACCTGTACAATAACAACATTTATCCGATAGAAAAAACTTCAGACTTTGATTTGATATAAATTTCACATCATTTGAACTTAACCGAGCGAATGAAGGGATGGAGTCACTAGTGATAACATACAATAAATTATTTAGTTGTGAGAGACCTTAGAATAGAGTTTTTATATGTAACAGTTATTATGAAGGATGGCACGGAGGTGATGGTAAGTCTAATAACATATTGGAGCCGTAGTGCACAGTGGAGGAATTCACAGTATATGAAGTAAATCAAGTTTAATGATGTTTTTAAAATGGTTTTGGAGACATAATCCAGACATGCTTGAATCGGTGAATTTGAAAAACTCCTCGATAGAAGAAGGCACTACAAGAAAGCTGATTGATGTGTAGGGAGTTACTAATTGTTTAAAAGGTACGTACTCTTTGGAAATGCTTAAAATCAGTTATTTTGACTATCCTATTCCATGATAATTAAAGAGATGTCCTCCATAGCAGAGTAGGCCACTTGACTGATGTATGTAGGAATTTTCGTGGAATTATTTGATAAGGTGATCTTGGAGGTACTGTATACACTGGAAATTATTCAATCAATAATGTTGACTATTTGTTTCCATGGCAACAAAAGAAATATCCAACCTGAAACTCCTCCTTTGCAGAAAGCACTAGGCCTACTAGAGCACTCAAACGTGTGTAGTAAGTTTCATAGAGTTTTAATAGCTTGAACGGTTGTGGAGATATATGTATAGGAAACGCTAAAGTCAACGGGTTCTTTTTTACTATTTATAATTATGTATATCGATCAGTAGATGTTGCCCATAAAATATTGAAATTGAAAACGGCTTCATTCAATAAATACACTACTAGACCTCTTGATTGATGTCACCGTCCTTTATTCCTCAAATTTGAGAGTACAATATATCAAACGAAGAAAAGAAACGAAATTGAAAAGGACATATTTACATATTAAATTGTAGAATTAAATGTAAATTGCGATAAAGAATCGCATCTGATCCGTCTCCTTATGAGTTAGCCCGAGTTTCCTCTGGCCCTGACACCATGTCCTGCACCAGACATGGTGTCGGGGCCAGAGGAAACTCGGCCTACTTATCAGTAGGATATGTTGATTAATTTCACATCTCTTCAGCACGGAAGTAGATTTCTGCTGATTTCTTTATAAGGTACGCACAGTCTTCTGTAAACTCTCCAGTTACTCTTAAATCGGTGATTTTTCATTTTTGTTTCCATGATAGGCATGGAAATATGAAACTGAAAACTGCTCCATAGTAAAAGACTAGACGATTGGTTGGTGTGGTTAGAAAGTTTTGTGACGTTGTCTTTAAGGATTTTTGGAAGTATTATACTCCGGAAACACAGATGACTATTTCAATTGATCACAGACTGTGTCTCTGCTGTTTCGAATGTAATTATGAAGATATTGGAACTGAAAACTACTCCAGAGCAAAAGACGCTATTCTTGAAGGCTTGATATGTGTATAAAGTTTTGTGGTGTTATTTTGAACGCTTTTGGGGATCCATAATCTGGAATAGACGGAACATGATGTATATCGCTCGTCAACTTTCGTGCAAGCCACTTAAGGGGCAGTCCTTCATTTGATTAAAGTTTAGGTCGTCGAAAATAAACTTAATGGAAAAAATACGTATTTTTTTCCAAGTGGAAAAAGTTATAATCTTTCCATTAATAAGGCAGTTTTACTCTCAAGATAAACCAAAAGTTGTTCGAGTTTTAAGTCCGAGTACTTGTTAGATGCAAATCAAAGTGGCTTGACACCTTCTATGACCTACAATGAAATATGTTATCTAGGGATCGGACCTTGGAGTTATTTTTTTTTTCATTCTGGGTCAGGAATGTGTCAAGCCCTGTATTAAATACCATTTTCGATCATGCCACACCCCCTCTATATAAAACCATACAGATTTTCTAAGTTGTTTATTTACACTTTGGGGGACATTTCGTTCATTATCTGTCGATTAAACTTCGGAAACTACATGTCTAGAATCAAGGATTGATATTTGGAGAATCTCGTCACTCTCGGACGAGGAACGGGGCAAAAATGGCCATTCAACAATTTACAGACCCAAATATGCTGGAATCTAAGGATTTTAATTTTCAATTTCAAAATATTCTATTGTCAACACATCAAGTATAAAACAAATTATTCTAACATGGAAAATTATCAATATTAAATTAATTCCTCTTGAGGGAAGTTTGAAGATTATATAAGGTATATATCTGATAGGAAATCGGCGCTATGATATATTTAGTTCCAATACAACACGGCGTCAAATGCTTAACTATTTTATTTATAAATTCGTGAATTACTCGGATCATCATCGTCGGATACGCACGGTCGATTGCACTACGCTACACATTAATTATCACGCTACGCTATATTTAAAATAATTATCACACTACGCCACACTTAAAATAATTTTCACGATAAGTGTAGCGCACCTTAGCGCAATCAACCGCGCGTATCCAACGATGTCGGTGTATACGATAACGAAAATAAGCGCACCGCGAAAACTACTAATTTCACGGTAAAGTAAACATGTACGTCCATGGGCTTCTTCAATTTCATTTGATTTATTTCACCCAGGCACACTTGATCACTTTATTTCCTGATCACATGACAATAAAGATACTTGAAGAGAAAAAGGAATGATGTTATGAAGTTATAAGCACATTCGACTCTATTCGTGTATTAAAAAGTGTTGTCTTTTTTATTGCGAATTCGGAACAAACGAATTGCCCCTATTTGAAAACGTTATAAAGAGGTATTAGTCACATGATTATCATTTTATCGTTCTGTTTACAGCGTTATTCAGTGCAGATCCTACCCTGAAGCTTGGCTGTTCCTGTCCGTTTGAAATGTCTCGCGCGTCATTTAGTGAAATTATATCAGTCAAAATGGCCGCCAATCAACAGCTGTCGGGTTATTGTTAGGCTAACTCGGCCTTGTTAACTTGCTTTGTGTGGAAGCTCAGCGATCTTGTGAGTTGGTAATGCATTGGTTATACATTCGTTAGTAAAGCCAAAGATTAAATTTTAGGACGGAGCGTGCTATATCCTGCAGGCGAAGGAACAGATGGATAATTGTAGACATATTCTGGCCGAATTTAGCCACTAGCAGACAATGTACACTTTTGCACTAGAGCCGAACAGCCTCTAGATCTAGCCTAGTCCGACTTCACAGTGGTAAAACAGCATAGTAACTCGTGGGCTCGGTTAAGGATTCTGAGTAATATATTCTATCTATGACATGCATCAACCACAACACTAAATAAATTCTATATCTGATACGTTACTGTAACCTTATAAAAATCAGGGTTATAGCGATGTAGTAAGAAAATATTTTAGAATGTAATTTGGCTAGATCATATATAGTTCCACACACGTCCTGTGATATCATATAAGACTTTGAAGGTTAAACTGTTCAAATGAGAAAATGAAGAAAATTTGTGAGCGAGTAATTATATAATTGTACTTGTGAAATATAACCTGTTTGATGTTTATCATGCAAAATGTTTAAAAAATAAAAGAAATATATAAAAAAAAGATTTCGAAGGTTTATATCGTTATTTTTTACGTTAATTATCAGATATTTACATTTTCTATTATCTGTCCAACCTCAAATTTTGCAAATAACAAAAATGTATAAATATCCGATAATAAACATCAGAGACATATATTTATGTCTCTGTAAACATGTATAAAAAATAACCTTTGAAGTCGTATATTATAAGACTAATATATCATAGTAGTCTATATATGTATACTGAATTTATAGTGTTATGGTTGTAAACTGATTCGACATTTATAATTTATGTGTGAAGTATATATATATTGTTGATATGCATCCTACTTTGATACAATTGATATCATACGAAATACTTACAGGTGCAACCCATCTTTTATGATATTTGTAACGAACCCCTATGGTTAAGGTGTAATAAATTTCTCCCTAAATGGGCATTCCTTCATTCGGACATCTGAGAAACATGCACAATTTCTATTGATGAAAGCTATGTCCAAACGATGATTGTTAAATGTTTGTGCCTACAAGTAAATGAAATAAATACTGAAATATACAGGAAAAAGCTGGCATTCCCCCCCCCCGCATATTGTACACAAATACTGTATATCTTTGTGGTTATAAGTGATACTTCGGGTCACATGAGAATTTTACGGACTTCATGCTCGAAGAACTTTAGTTTATATTCTTGAGGGTAAAACTGTAGTATAGTAAAACTGTGGTATTACTATAAAGATTAAAACTTTTACTACTTGAAAAAATACACTGTACATATATATTTCCCAGTAAGTTTAATTTTGACGACCTAAACTTTATTCAAACATATGAATGCCCCTTTAATGTCCAGTTCTAAGTCTGAAATTATTATGTAGAATTATTATAGTGTGAATTATCTGATTATAATAATGAAATGACTTGTAGATTATGTTTCAATTTTTTTTTATCATAACATTGCAGGGGTCTAGGCCTATAGGCCAGCAATGGGGAAAGATCTCGGGATTCTACAGCTGTAGATATATTTACAGGAGGACTCGAAGACGACAGAGACATGTAACACTTTTCTTAATTTCTACTGGAATGCGATACAAACATTTTTTGTGTAATTGGTGACTCACAGTGACGGCCAATATGGAAGAATCAGAAACAAAATGTGAATCAAATATCGTTGATAAAATTCCTGCAGAGGATCCGAGTGTCTACAATATTTATCGTCGAATTAAATCTGAGTGGGACCAATGGAAGCATCCTTACAATGGTGGAGGCCAAGACATGTCTGCAACAGTGACGCGTCCGTTAGATGTAGATCCCAACGTCGCAGTAAATCTGATGCATCAGGATGTTTCAAACACCCCAGCCACGTGTGATACTCCAAACATTCCAGCAACACTGACACAACAGCTTGATGGCGGTCGAAACATCCATTTGAATTTGACTCATCCTTTTGTCGGAAATCCTGCAACCTTCCCTGCGAATTTGACACATCCGCAAGATAGAATTAATCTAAATATCCAAACAAAATTGACACAGAATCAATGTGATAAACAATCAAGCATCCCTTCTGCAAACATGCCACATTGTCATTTTGGAAATTCAAATGCGGCAGCAACAGAGAATGGCTTCCCTTTAAACTGTAATACTCCAGTTAATACAGATTTCCAGAGCTGTGCAATCAAAGAGGAGGGCATTGGTTCTGAGAGTGATGGATCAGAAAATGTTCCAGAAACTGGATTAGAGGATGGTAATATATTTTTTATTTTCAATCTACACATACAACTTATGTAAGATTAAGTTATATTATTTGGATAGATTAATAAAATCTGTCACATTCTTTGGGTAAGACGAGGGGGACCTCAACCAAAGGGGGAATATCGTTAAAAGTTGAGAAGCATAAGGCTGGCCAAGTGTTTGGAGCTTATCTTACCCTGTTGACCCTCTTATGACATTACATCAATGAAAGACAATAACATGACATAATTGAATTGTGGATGTGACATCATTGTATTGTGGATGTGACATCATTGTATACGTGACATCATTGTATTGTGGATGTGACATCATTGTATACATGACATCATTGTATTGTGGATGTGACATCATTGTATTGTGGATGTGACATCATTGTATACGTGACATCATTGTATTGTGGATGTGACATCATTGTATACATGACATCATTGTATTGTGGATGTGACATCATTGTATTGTATATGTGACATCATTGTATACGTGACATCATTGTATTGTGGATGTGACATCATTGTATTGTTTATTTGACATCATTGTATATGTGACATCATTGTATTGTGGATGTGACATCATTGTATTGTGGATGTGACATCATTGTATTGTGGATGTGACATCATTGTATACATGACATCATTGTATTGTGGATGTGACATCATTGTATTGTATATGTGACATCATTGTATACGTGACATCATTGTATTGTGGATGTGACATCATTGTATTGTTTATTTGACATCATTGTATATGTGACATCATTGTATTGTGGATGTGACATCATTGTATTGTGGATGTGACATCATTGTATTGTGGATGTGACATCATTGTATTGTGGATGTGACATCATTGTATACATGACATCATTGTATTGTGGATGTGACATCATTGTATTGTATATGTGACATCATTGTATACGTGACATCATTGTATTGTTTATTTGACATCATTGTATATGTGACATCATTGTATTGTTTATTTGACATCATTGTATTGTTTATTTGACATCATTGTATACGTGACATCATTGTATACGTGACATCATTGTATTGTTTATTTGACATCATTGTATACGTGACATCATTGTATTGTTTATTTGACATCATTGTATACATGACATCATTGTATTGTGGATGTGACATCATTGTATACATGACATCATTGTATTGTGGATGTGACATCATTGTATTGTTTATTTGACATCATTGTATACGTGACATCATTGTATTGTTTATTTGACATCATTGTATACGTGACATCATTGTATTGTGGATGTGACATCATTGTATTGTTTATTTGACATCATTGTATACGTGACATCATTGTATTGCTTATTTGACATCATTGTATACATGACATCATTGTATTGTGGATGTGACATCATTGTATACATGACATCATTGTATTGTGGATGTGACATCATTGTATTGTTTATTTGACATCATTGTATATGTGACATCATTGTATTGTTTATTTGACATCATTGTATACATGACATCATTGTATTGTGGAAGTGACATCATTGTATACATGACATCATTGTATTGTGGATGTGACATCATTGTATTGTTTATTTGACATCATTGTATATGTGACATCATTGTATTGTTTATTTGACATCATTGTATATGTGACATCATTGTATTGTGGATGTGACATCATTGTATTGTTGTCACGGCTTCATGCAATTGTTGGGAAAGTGCAATTAGCATATGTATATAATACTATAGCTTGTCTCAACACTAGGGTTAGATAAGAAAATCTCAAATGGTAAAATTTTGGATATCCCTGTTCAGAGTAAGAGAAAAATATCTCCCAATACACTGGGACTACTAGCTTTATAGCATTACCAGGTATATATTTGGACTCAAACTAGCACCCTCTCCCTCAAAAATTCTACCACTAATTAAAATTAATAAGCTAAAGGGAAATTCACGTTAGTCTGAGCTAGTAAGGTGACCTCATACTTTCCCTATAAAGTTCACATATTTTCAAATGTTACTCCAGTCATTCAAGGGTCAATAACAAGAAGCTACAGAGATAGCTCCTAGTTTGTATGAGAAAATCTCTAGGGGGTAGTATATACGTAGATATTATACAATGTAAAGTATGCATATATGTATATTTTCATGTTTGTCTGATTTTTCCCAAGCATTAGCATTTGATCTACTGGAGTTGCTTCCCTTTATTTCCCTCTGTCGGTAGATATATATATCTTGACCTGTGCTCCTGTTTCGTAACTTCGTATACACTCAGCTACGTCAAACGGAGTGTAGTTTACGAAATGGCAGAGCAGATATGATTTTAATCAGATTGTCGGTAGTTATAGCGTTAACCTTGATACGATGGGGCCTAGAATCGGGACTGTTGGATATATATTCACAGGGATCGACACTAACAGTAGCCCGGCAGCCCTGGGCTGCCTTAAATCTGGTCGGGCTGCCAGAATGTCAAGACCAGCAGCCCTGTGGGCTGCCAACATTTTCAGCCAAATGTTTAATGTCCAGCTAAAATTGTCCTCGTTTACTTCAATAATTTCATTTTCAAAACTGTTTATATAAAACCTGTTGGTGTTAAGATCTAATATTTTCATGCTCAGAATGAACTAGACAGCAGGAAACTGCATTTTAGGGACTTTCCCCCTAATCCCGTAGAAGGGGTTTCACCATTGGCAGCCCGCGGGGGTGCCTCATTTCAAAACATGGCAGCCCAGCGGTCTGCCAAGGCTACTAAGTTAGTGTCAACCCCTGATTCAGATTTGACTCATTCCAGAAGCTCACCCTAGTATACAGCTAAGGTACAACTCCGGTTCAGCAGGTAGAAATATTATTACTATATGTTGCTTCAGGTTGACTCAAGATTTAATGAACCATCCTATGAGGAAACAGTTATGGGTTTTTTTCTGGCTAGGCTGTTGTGTGCCGTTAATCGCGAGGTCGAGGCTTGGTCATATGGCATAAGTCATAAAGTTGTCATTTGTGTTTCTATGTTATATATCTTATTATAGAAGTGCTTTCAAGTAGCAAATTTATATCTATTTTATGTATATGTACTTAATTAAAGTTTCATGTTTTGACACTATTTTGAAATATTCTGACATTTTATGGACTTTTTTCCATATCAGTCAGGTGGCAATTAAGTTGGATTAACACTAGACCAATATAAAAATGTTCATAAAATTTCAAAACAATTCAGGTTATAATTACCATGTAGTTCTTCTCAGACTACATTATATAGACAGGCCAACAAATAAATTCATCCTTGATACTGTTTATCATTACAGAGGTCCAGAGTAGTAGTGAAAGGACAGATGAGACAAACACCAACCCAGACAGTAGCCAATCTTCTGCCAAGCCTCACAAATGTGAACTCTGCGATAAACGTTATCGTACAAAAGGATTGCTAGCGACACATTTCCGAGTACACACCGGGGAGAAGCCGTATTCTTGTCCTCTGTGCCCCAGTAGGTTTACCACAAAAGGAAGTTTAAAAAATCACAACCTGAGAGTACACAAGCTGAAGCTGTATACGTGTGAGGTGTGTGGTAAGGGTTTCAACCTACCCGGATCCTACCACGAACATCTTTGTGCTCATAAGGGAGAAAAGCCTTATACGTGTGAAGTTTGTGGGAAGAAATTCAGCCGATTGATTCATATTCAGACCCACAGCAGGACACACACAGGTGAACGGCCGCATGAGTGTGATATTTGTGGTAAAAGATTTAGTCACTCCTGCGACTTTACAAAGACACCATCGTATACATACAGGGGAACGTCCATACAAGTGTAAATACTGCGAAATGGAATTCCGTGGCCAAGGTTCGCTGCGGAGTCATACAAGGATCCATACGGGCGAGAAGCCATATGCCTGTAAAATTTGCGGGAAAAGATTCAGTCAAACTGGCCATGTTCAGAACCATCTACTGACACATACTGGGGAAAAGCCATTCAAATGTGACATTTGTGAGAAGCGGTGCTCCAGTACATCTGATTTGCGTAAACATATGAGGGTTCATACGGGAGAAAAGCCATTCCAATGTGACATTTGTTGGAGGGGATTCAGTGAGTTAAGCTCGGTGACGAAACATAAAAGAATACATACAGGAGAGAAGCCCTACAAATGTCCGATATGTGGAAAAGGATTTGCTGAATCAAGTTCCGTACCGAAAACATATCCGTGTACACACAGGTGAGAAGCCTTTCATTTGTGAAATATGTGGGAAACGTTTCAAAGAAGGCGGAGGCTTAAGGGCTCATCGAATGATCCACACAGGAGAGAGGCCATACCAATGTGGAATATGTGGAAAAGGTTTCATTCAGACAGGAAATCTACACACTCATCTGATGAAACATGCTAGTGTCCAAGAGAAAGATTCATTTGATATAGACAGCCTATAGCTTGGTATTAGGCCAAGTTTCTGTTTATAGTACTTCAAAAATGTACTACTACTGATCTAGACTCTGGGTCGTTACTGTGAAAATCAGCTGTTACTGCAATTTGTCTTGTGACAGTTCAACATTAAATTGAATTAGTATTACTGTGTAGTTGTCCTAATCTGACAACCTTAAATTATATATTGCTGTTGCACAACCTATAATTACATAACACTGTAGTGCGACCTAAAATTAGATATTACTGCAGTACAACCTAAAATTAAATATAACTGTAGTACAACCTTTAATCAGATATATTACTGTAGTGCAACCTAAAATTAGATATTACTGTAGTGCAACCTAAAATTAGATATTACTGTAGTACAACTTAAAATTAGATATTACTGTAGTACAACTTAAAATTAGATATTACTGTAGTGCAACCTAAAATCAGATATTACTGTAGTACAACCTAAAATTAGATATTACTGTAGTACAACTTAAAATTAGATATTACTGTATTACAGCCTAAATAAGATATTACTGTAGTGCAACCTAAAATTAGATATTACTGTAGCACAACCTAAAATCAGATATTACTGTAGTGCAACCTAAAATCAGATATTACTGTGTAGTGCAACCTAAAATTCGAAATTGGTAGTATAACCTAAAATCAGATATCACTGTAGTACAACCTAAAATCAGATATTACTGTAGTGCAACCTAAAATTAGATATTACTGTAGTGCAACCTAAAATTAGATATTACTGTAGTACAACCTAAAATTAGATATTACTGTAGTACAACCTAAAATTAGTGCAACCGAAAATAAGATATTACTGTAGTGCAACCTAAAATTAGATATTACTGTAGTGCAGCCGAAAATTAGCTATTACTGTAGTGCAACCTGAAATCAGATGTTACTGTAGTGCAACCTAAAATCAGATGTTACTGTAGTGCAACCTAAAATTAGATATTACTGTATTACAGCCTAAATAAGATATTACTGTAGTGCAACCTAAAATTAGATATTACTGTAGCACAACCTAAAATCAGATATTACTGTAGTGCAACCTAAAATCAGATATTACTGTGTAGTGCAACCTAAAATTCGAAATTGGTAGTATAACCTAAAATCAGATATCACTGTATAGTACAACCTAAAATCAGATATTACTGTAGTGCAACCTAAAATTAGATATTACTGTAGTACAACCTAAAATTAGATATTACTGTAGTACAACCTAAAATCAGATATATTACTGTAGTGCAACCTAAAATTAGATATTACTGTAGTGCAACCTAAAATCAGATATTACTGTAGTGCAACCTGAAATCAGATACTGGTGTAGTCCAGTATAACCTAGATATTAACATGGTTGTGCTGTTCTGACAATTTATTATCATATTATCCCATTGCACATTATTTTTCATATTGTAAGCATTCTAATTATGTTGTTTGCTTTTTAAAACTAGCAAATTAAAGTGTCACAAAGGAAGTGGGTCAATATATATATATATATATCATACAGAAGTATTAGAGATATGACAACTTGTGTAATAACAGGCCAGTATATGCATTGATTATTATCATTTATATATGTAATTATGAACCATTTGTTTCAACCTTTCTGTATATGTCATGTATGCTGTTTATGCTGTTATAATATAAGTGACAAAAGTGGGCAACCAAAACACAATAAAAGATATGAGAACCAACACTTCTGCCACAGGGACATGTCTAGTATTAAATAAAAAAAGAGAAATAGCCAGACATACCTATATACAGGGTTGTTATAGGTATTTCTGAATATAACTAGTACATGTCCCCGTGCTCCTGCCGTTCAAGAGATTGGTAATCTCCTTGGAAGCATATACCATACAGTATTCAGTAGAGATCCTGACTATGTATAGTGGCATTATACAGACTTGTGTATCAATATACAGTGAAACCTGTCTTATCCGACACCAGGTGGGAGTGATACTTTTGGTCGGATTAGACAGGGTGTCTCAAAAGTCAGGTATTCGTTGTTGACTATACTTGACATCACGGAAATACAGTACAGTGTCGGATTTGACAGGATGTCGGAAAAGTCAGGTGGCGGATTAGACAGGTTTCACTGTATATCTGTGGTATATTATATGTTGGTCGGACAGGTTCCATTTGTTTGAAGCTAATATACAATAAATCACAATGTTAAGTAACATATATTGTGGTGATGACTTACTTGATCGGATCAGTGTTATGAATTTGAATGTTTTTGGTACAATGTATGTAATTATGTATAGTTGGTATATATATGTGTATGTAATTACATTGTATATTGCATTATATACTTCTATCTCATGTAATTAGTATATAGTATGTTTGACTTTTGTATTTGTCTACCTTTGCCTGATATCGTCTTTGTTGTTTATTGTACATGTCGCCCATCACAAATTTTTTAATTGAAATGAATAAGTAAAAGGGTATTAATAGTAGGAAGTTTTTTAAGACCATTTGTATGTTTTGTTATAACCTGATTGTGTTCATCTCAGTTCTTCCTGTTTCATTCTACACAACAAAAGTTACTTCAGAGTTGACATTGTCTGTTGAAGTGTCTCCAAAGTACCGATTTATTAAGTTTATACTATTTGGTTTGTTTTTGTTTAACGTCCTATTAACAGCCAGAGTCATTTAAGGATGTGCCAGGTTTTGGAGGTGGAGGAAAGCCGGAGTACCCGGAGAAAAACCACCGACCTACGGTCAGTACCTGGCAACTGCGCGCCCCACGTAGGTTTCGAACTCGCAACCCAGTGGTGGAGGGTTAGTGTTAAAGTGTCGGGACACCTTAACCACTCGGCCACCGCGGCCGTTTATACTACCTCTCTCAACAGGTTCTAATGGAAGCTTCATGGTCAGTATGCATAAGGCAGTTTTCTGTTTAGCATTTCATTTTCATTTCATTGAGTTTCTTAAGAGTTATATTATATGCCCATTTTTACAATATCCTTATAAATTGTATGTAATTGTGTTAATCCTGCTAGAGGGCAAACAGAAAACCTCGGAATCAAAGTATTTGTTGGTAAGTTTACAGAACAGCAGTAGATATGGCTGGGCTTATTAGTACTCCTATAACATAAAAGGCCGCTGGTTGGCCCTTTTTCTATCGGATATGAGTATCTCGCCGTGTAAACCTCCTAACATTGTGGGAGTAGGCTTATTAGGTACTTTATGGAAATGCTGAATTCATTCAATTGTTGTTACTGCTCAACTGTAGTCTTCATCAGCCAGGGTCATCCATCGTCAAGGGAAACCTTTATTTGGAACTCCCTCCAGATGGTTGGTCAGCAGGGGAGACAGTCCCTACTGTGACGGTTGGAATAAGGAGTCACAACTTGTTTTGAGATTAAGGGAACAACAAACCAATTGAAAAAGACTATTGAAACTTCCCCTGTGTAACCAATTGAAAAAAAAGACTATTGAAACTTCCCCTGTGAAACCAATTGAAAAAAAAAAGACTATTGAAACTTCCCCTGTGTAACCAATTGAAAAAAAGACTATTGAAACTTCCCCTGTGTAACCAATTGAAAAAAAAGACTATTGAAACTTCCCCTGTGAAACCAATTGAAAAAAAAAAGACTATTGAAACTTCCCCTGTGTAACCAATTGAAAAAAAAAGACTATTGAAACTTCCCGTGTATAGAAAGTTGAGCCAGGGATGAAATGTTTGGTAGCCACTGGTTGGTCAGCATATTATGAAGTTCCAAAATAGATATGTAGCCTGCAGATGGGTAACTATCCATAGGTAATGTTGATTATTTTTCAAATGTTCAGGCTAGGTCATAATAATAAACAGGTAAACATTTAAGATTTTTGAGAATTTTACTCACTTTTCGAAATCCACCCATTTTCAAAATGGCTACCTAGGGAAAAGTTTCAACTGAAGAAATTTTTTTTTTATTAAGTGTGATATGAGATTCATAAATGTTATATTATAAACCATAATTGCCAAATTGAATTCAAGAATTATAATGATATACTCAAAAATGATATAACACTAAAGTCTATGGAAAAATAATAGGTTCGTTGGTCTCCTCCTTATTCTCCAGAGCAATTTAATGTAACAATGCATATACCAAAATTAGGGGCCGTGGTGGCGGAGTGGTTAAGGTGACTCGACTCCTTATCATTGCCCCTCCACCTCTGGGTTGCAAGTTCAAAACCCATGTTGGGCAGTTGCCAGGTACTGACCGTAGGCCGGTGGTTTTTCCCTGGGTACTCTGCAGCTGGCTCTCCTCCACCTCCAAAACCTGGCACGTCCTTAAATGACCCTGGCTGTTAATAGGACGTTAAACAAAATGAACCAAATGCCAAATGTACTTTAATAATTATCCAGGCCTCAGGTACTTCTGTGTGCATGTGTAACAAATGAAAATGTGTACTGTTTTAATTTGGGGCCTAATGAAAGCATGGACTGTTTTATATGGGGCCTACGTATACATGTACAATGGCCTTGGGTTTAGCAATATAGTATAATTCATTACACGAAATAAATAATGCTTTTAAAATAATTAATTAACATTAAATTCAATAAAACACTCTATTATTTTACTGATTTATAAACGTGCCACTCTCATTGTGTATAGGCCTTACATTGGATATGCCAGGTACAATGTATATACTAGGTACATGGTTGTGCCTTCATTTTCATTTTGTCGAGATGTTAAGATATTAACTCTGATAGCTTGAACTTGCGCTTCTTCTGAAGCACAAATTACAATATCATGTAATTTGGAGATTCATCAAATTTGTTTAATTTTGTTCAAACTGGGCAGAGATTTACCATATCTGTAGTGAGTCTGTAGTGTGTTACAGTAACTGTTATACATGTAATAGGGATTTGAACCTTGATTTAAGTGAATGGAAACAGCATTAAAATAAACATAGTATTATGTTCCTGTGTATTTGAGTTAGTGTTGATTTTTTTATCCCAGATGCTTTCACAAAAGCTGCAATCTGTCCACTTATCAATACCGCAATGTTCAATGTAATATTCGGGGCTCAAGGAAACTTGGCCTAATTGCCCGAGATGTCTTTAACAAAACTGATACAACTTCACCCAGCATGATAAACTGGACCAATACCATCACTATAGGTCTGTAAGTTATTCAAGAATTGTTTGAAAGAAATCATTCATGAAGGATGGACAACCCAATGATTGTACAAAGGGCATAAAAGACATAGCACCTCTCAATACAATGGGGTGGGGGGCACTACTAACCCTACACCCTATATAGATCTTGATGTGAGCCAAAAAACAACGCCTGCTATTTTATCATTTAAAATTTATTAATAGACAGACATCACAGGACACCCAATCATGAGACATCACATCATGACACCCAATCATGACAGACATCACATCATGACACCCAATCCTGATACATCACATGACACCCAATCCTGAGAGACATCACATGACACCCAATCCTGACAGACATCACATCATGACACCCAATCCTGAGACATCACATCATGACACCCAATCCTAACAGACATCACATCATGACACCTAATCCTGAGACATCACATGACACCCAATCCTGAGACATCACATGACACCCAATCCTGAGAGACATCACATGACACCCAATCCTGAGACATCACATGACACCCAATCCTGAGAGACATCACATGACACCCAATCCTGAGACATCACATCATGACACCCAATCCTGAGACATCACATGACACCCAATCCTGAGAGACATCACATGACACCCAATCCTGAGACATCACATCATGACACCCAATCCTGAGAGACATCACATCATGACACCCAATACTGAGACATCACATCATGACACCCAATCCTGAGAGACATCACATCATGACACCCAATCCTGAGACATCACATCATGACACCCAATCCTGAGAGACATCACATCATGACACCCAATCCTGAGAGACATCACATGACACCCAATCCTGAGACATCACATGACACCCAATCCTGAGAGACATCACACGACACCCAATCCTGAGACATCACATGGCAACCAATCCTGAGACATCACATGACACCCAATCATGAGAGACATCACATGACACCAAATCATGAGAGACATCACATCATGACACCAAATCCTGAGACATCACATGACACCCAATCCTGAGAGACATCACATGACACCCAAACCTGAGACACATCACAACATGACACCCAATCCTGAGAGACATCACATCATGGCACCCAATCCTGAGAGACATCACATCATGACACCCAATCCTGAGACATCACATCGTGACACCCAATCCTGAGAGACATCACATGACACCCAATCCTGAGACATAACATGACACCCAATCCTGAGAAATCACATGACACCAAATCCTGAAACATCACATGACACCCAATCCTGAGAGACATCACACCATGACACCCAATCCTGAGACATCACATGACACTCAATCCTGAGATATATCACATGACACCCAATCCTGAGAGACATCACATCATGACACCCAATCCTAAGAGACATCACATCATGACACCCAATCCTAAGATATCACATGACACCCAATCCTGAGAGACATCACATCATGACACCCAATCCTGAGACATCACATGACACCCAATCCTGAGAGACATCACATGACACCCAATCCTGACAGACATCACATGACACCCAATCCTGAGACATCACATGACACCCAATCCTGAGAGACATGTCATAACACCCAATCCTGAGAGACATCACATCATGACACCCAATCCTAAGAGACATCACATCATGACACCCAATCCTGAGACATCACATGACACCAAATCCTGAGAGACATCACATCATGACACCCAATCCTGAGAGACATCACATGACACCCAATCCTGAGAGACATCACATCATGACACCCAATCCTGAGACATCACATGACACCCAATCCTGAGACATCACATGACACCCAATCCTGAGAGACATCACATGACACCCAATCCTGACAGACATCACATGACACCCAATCCTGAGACACATCACCATGACACCCAATCCTGACAGACATCACATGACACCCAATCACTGAGGACATCACATTGACACCCAATCCTGAGAGACATGTCAATAACACCCAATCCTGAGAGACATCACATCATGACACCCAATCCTTAAGAGACATCAATCATGACACCCAATCCTGGAGACATCACATGACACCCAATCCTGACAGACATCACATGACACCCACCCAATCCTGACAAGACATCACATGAACACCCAATCCTGAGAGACATCAAATCTAGACACCCAGATCCTGAGACTATCACATGACCACCCAATCCTGAGAGACATCCACATCATGACACCCTGACATCCAATGATGGACATCACATGACACCCAATCCTGAGGCCATCACATGACACCCAATCCAAGACATCACATGACACCCAATCCGAGACAATCACATCATGACACCCAATCCTGAGACATCACATCACGACACCTAATCCTGAGACATCACATGTCACCCAATCCTGAGAGACATCACATCATGACACCCAATCCTGAGACATCACATGACACCCAATCCTGAGACATCACATGACACCCAATCCTGAGAAATCACATGACACCCAATCCTGAAACATCACATGACACCCAATCCTGAGAGACATCACATCATGACACCCAATCCTGAGACATCACATGACACGCAATCCTGAGAGACATCACATGACACTCAATCCTGAGAGACATCACATCATGACACCCAATCCTGAGAGACATCACATGACACCCAATCCTGAGAGACATAACATGACACAATCCTGAGACATCACATGACACCCAATCCTGAGAGACATCACATCATGACACCCAATCCTGAGAGACATCACATCATGACACCCAATCCTGAGAGACATCACATGACACCCAATCCTGAGAGACATCACATCATGACACCCAATCCTGAGAGACATCACATCATGACACCCAATCCTGAGAGACATCACATCATGACACCCAATCCTGAGAGACATCACATGACACCCAATCCTGAGAGACATCACATCATGACACCCAATCCTGATGGACATCACATGACACCCAATCCTGAGACATCACATGACACCCAATCCAAGACATCACATGACACCCAATCCTGAGACATCACATCATGACACCCAATCCTGAGACATCACATCACGACACCTAATCCTGAGACATCACATGTCACCCAATCCTGAGAGACATCACATCATGACACCCAATCCTGAGACATCACATGACACCCAATCCTGAGACATCACATGACACCCAATCCTGAGAAATCACATGACACCCAATCCTGAAACATCACATGACACCCAATCCTGAGAGACATCACATCATGACACCCAATCCTGAGACATCACATGACACGCAATCCTGAGAGACATCACATGACACTCAATCCTGAGAGACATCACATCATGACACCCAATCCTGAGAGACATCACATGACACCCAATCCTGAGAGACATAACATGACACAATCCTGAGACATCACATGACACCCAATCCTGAGAGACATCACATCATGACACCCAATCCTGAGAGACATCACATCATGACACCCAATCCTGAGAGACATCACATGACACCCAATCCTGAGAGACATCACATCATGACACCCAATCCTGAGAGACATCACATCATGACACCCAATCCTGAGAGACATCACATGACACCCAATCCTGAGAGACATCACATGACACAATCCTGAGACATCACATGACACTCAATCCTGAGAGACATCACATCATGACACCCAATCCTGAGAGACATCACATGACACCCAATCCTGAGAGACATAACATGACACAATCCTGAGACATCACATGACACCCAATCCTGAGAGACATCACATCATGACACCCAATCCTGAGAGACATCACATCATGACACCCAATCCTGAGAGACATCACATGACACCCAATCCTGAGAGACATCACATCATGACACCCAATCCTGAGAGACATCACATCATGACACCCAATCCTGAGAGACATCACATCATGACACCCAATCCTGAGAGACATCACATGACACCCAATCCTGAGAGACATCACATCATGACACCCAATCCTGATGGACATCACATGACACCCAATCCTGAGACATCACATGACACCCAATCCAAGACATCACATGACACCCAATCCTGAGACATCACATCATGACACCCAATCCTGAGACATCACATCACGACACCTAATCCTGAGACATCACATGTCACCCAATCCTGAGAGACATCACATCATGACACCCAATCCTGAGACATCACATGACACCCAATCCTGAGACATCACATGACACCCAATCCTGAGAAATCACATGACACCCAATCCTGAAACATCACATGACACCCAATCCTGAGAGACATCACATCATGACACCCAATCCTGAGACATCACATGACACCCAATCCTGAGAGACATCACATGACACTCAATCCTGAGAGACATCACATCATGACACCCAATCCTGAGAGACATCACATGACACCCAATCCTGAGAGACATAACATGACACAATCCTGAGACATCACATGACACCCAATCCTGAGAGACATCACATCATGACACCCAATCCTGAGAGACATCACATCATGACACCCAATCCTGAGAGACATCACATGACACCCAATCCTGAGAGACATCACATCATGACACCCAATCCTGAGAGACATCACATCATGACACCCAATCCTGAGAGACATCACATGACACCCAATCCTGAGAGACATCACATGACACCCAATCCTGAGAGACATCACATGACACCCAATCCTGCCGCTATAAGTCACTTCTTACAACCTTAACATGAATTGATGAGATTATCACAGATCATATACAGCAGGATGGTTTTTATTATACGATTTTTTGAAAGCCTGTTATTCAATCTTTTATGATCTTGTTCAGGTTTCTGTCTGTTAGATTTGTATTAAGTGAAATTTAAAAATTAAAACAAACAATAACTTATGTATTTATACTGGAGTTATGCATTCTTAAATGTAATTTTAAACTCCGTTTTGCAGAAAACATGTTTCCACAAATACCACAGCTATATGGTTTTTGCCCGGTGTGTTTCCACGAATGTTCCTTCAGGCTCCATTTCATGTTGAATTCCTTACCACAAACATCACATCTATAAAGCTTCTCCCCGGTGTGTATAAGCATGTGTCGCTGCAGACTCTGCCTAATCCGAAATTCTTCATTACAGAAATCACATTTATATGGTTTTTCGCCTGTGTCGATTCTAGTGTGCCTTTGTAGACTTTGTTTTACACCGAACACTTCCTCGCAATATTCACATTTAAATGATTTTTCGCCTGTGTGAATTCTCATATGCTCCTGAAGACTCCATTTGACCTTGAATTTATTACCACACAATTTACACCTGTAAGGTCGCTCTCCGGTATGCTTGATCAAATGCACATGAAGTCGTTCCTTCACTCGAAATAAATCGCCACACACATCACATTTGAAGGGTTTCTCACCAGTATGAATTTTCATGTGTTCCTGTTTGTTCCACTTCAGAGACCACAAATATCACACTTGAACGGTTTTTCTCCAGTGTGTATTCCAAGATGCCTCTGCAAACTCAAATTCACTCGGAATCTTTCTCCGCAGGTTTCACATTCAAACGGTCTTTCACCTGTGTGAATCCTTGTATGAACTTGTACAGCTTGTCGGACTTTGAATTCCTTCCCACAGAACAGACACATGAACCGCCTTTCACCAGGTGGTACTCCTTGATGGGTATGAATTGGTGGATCCTAATTTATATTGTTTTTCCCACCGCAAATACAACACTCCGATGAATCCTCTGCTGACACTGAGGTCCATAGAGCCTCTCCTTGTACAGCTGTATCCCAAGGTCGGCAAGGAAACACTAAACCAGGTGACAGCTCTTCATTGTCAGAGGAGTGTAGATAGCTTACATTTGTTTCGTAACTTTCTCTGCTAAGTTCATCACATTTTGTTTCCAAATTGTGGATATTTTGCTGCATCTGTAATTTAAAGATAATTAGACTGACAGTCTGTCATAATATAAGAGGACTAATATGACTGGAGATGATCAGGTTTGATTATGACTTTTCACCTGTAATTTAAAGAATAATTTAAAGATAATTAGACTGTCATAAGAGGACTACTATTACTGGAGATGATCAGGTTTGATTCTGACTTTAGGACTTGCTGTGGAATGAGATGCATTATTCTGCAAACTTAATTAAATTCATAACAATCCTTATGTTAAACTGACAGACGTATTTTTTTCTCAATACTTAAGATAGATGTGTGGACCAATCAGAATGCTGTATACTATAATATCATTTATTCATGAAAATTTTGTTCATATCCACATTCAAGCCTTGATTCAGTACAGCATTGTATTTTATGTACGGTTCCGAGGATTCCAGGTAGTTATCCTCCGGAAGGCCTCGTGCCTTTATGCTACCTATGTTTTAGCCCTCAGTTATCGGTTAGACCTCAGAGCAGCTACATGTAGTACAGACGTTTATTCCTGTCGTTGCTGTTCTGTCTGACAATATCGTCATACAAATTTAATACGATAACTCACTCCTGCCATGTTACACCACTCGATTTCACAAACACATGCTCAACACATTTTGTTCAAAACCAAAATTAAGTAAGTTATATCGGAGAAATCAAAGTGTAAAAGAACCAGACAGAGATGTTCATGACATACAGGTAATACATTCAATCAAGGTTAAACACGTCATGTAAAAATTCTTACAAGACTATTTGTAGATGCTTCTTCTTGTTCTGAACCGTGAATCTGCATCATTTTTTTTTCACAGAAGGAAGATCCGTCACCATTGACAAGTCAAACATGTCCTGTTCACCCTTCCCACTTTCGATGATGTTCTGTCCATTCTTGATAACTATTCTGTCCAACTCATCTTCCAATTCTGTACAAGCTGGAAAAAAAATATTTGTACATTGCATATGTATACAGCTTAGAATCTGCATCTTTATTTTTGTATAAAACAGCTTGAAATCTGTGCATTGTTATTTTCCTGACTTCATCTGTGATTATATATATATAATATACATGTATTAATTAATAAGTTAAAAGTGATTTCATCAAGGTCTCTTATACAGTATGTACACGATTAATGTGTTTTCTGCTTGTTTAATCAACATGAAGCTCAAGGTCTACTACAGTATGTATTATGACGAAAGTCTTTTTTTCTGCAAAACAATATAAAGATGTATATGAATGAGATTTTCGGTTTTGAATTATTTTAATAGGTCTATCATTCATGAAAACAATGTATTACCTCAGTTTAAACAATGAGATCTGACAATGACATATTGTTGAGGTACAATACTATGGTAAAGCTAGCTAATAACGAAGAAATGATGTTTGTGAAATAGAATATTTTTCCAGTCTACATTAGTACATTTTACACTACGTGTATTAAAAACTGGATCTAATTCAGAAAACACACATTTTGTATAATCTCCACACCTAAAGGGCGTATCTCACTGGCGGAGACGTCGCCGCGACTGTGCGGCGACTAGGGAGAAAAAAAATGTCGTGCACTCTCACCAAGACGACATCAAGGCGACTTCCGAGAAGTTGACGACCAATTTGCACGAAAGTCGCCGGGATGTCGCGGAAACGTCGCTGAGACGTCTCCTTAGTCGCGGCAGTATCGGCAGTATCGGCGATGTGAGCTTGGGGTGTGTCACGTGGTCTCTGAAATACGTCAAGCAGCGTCGCGGACACGTTGCGGAGACGTCGCGGCAACGTCGCGGCAACGTCTCCTCAGTCTTATTAGTCTTTATTAGGTCTCGGAGACAAAATCAATCTCTATCAGTTGCGGCGACGTTGCAGGGACGTCTCGGAGACGTCGCCGAGACTTGCTGGAGACCTACTGGAGACTCGGTTAGTCTCCAGTAGACGTCGCGGCGACGAGCGGAGACTCGAGTCGCCAGTAGGTCGCCAGTTAGTCTCCAGGCCAGTGAGATACGCCCTTAAAATATTGTAGTCAACTGACATTCAATAATTTGGGTCCAATATTTTTAATTGATTTAGGAAACACAAATTTAACCTAACTTGAAATGTAAAATGTTGTATTCAAATGTTTATTAATTTAACAATAGAAACACAAGTCTTTAAAACATTTCTCTGTTTTTGAATCTTTTTATAAATATAGATGGCTGATCCACACCATTTTTACTAAATGTGACAAGTATAATCTGTCTTCATTCTTCTTTGGCATATCCAGGGTGGACTCAGAATCATCAGTCCCTGGGGCTGCGGTGGCCGAGTGGTTAAGGTGTCCCGATACTTTAACACTAGCCCTAGCCTCCACCACTGGGTTGCGAGTTTGAAACCTACGTGGGGGCATGCAGTTACCAGGTACTGACTAGTCTGTAGGCCGGTGGTTTTTCTCCGGGTACTGCGGCTTTCCTCCACCTCCAAAACCTGGCACGTCCTTATAATGACCCTGGCTGTTAATAGGACGTTAAACAAAAACAAACCAAACCAGTACCTGTTAACAGACTCGACTCGTACTGCTATCCCTCATCAGCCCAGGCATGGACTATCACCAGAGACATATATACGTCTCTGCTATCACACTGTAACAACAAATAGCATTATTACAAATGTGAGATATCTTTTATATATAATATGGTATCTTACCAAAAATAGGTAGTTGAGGTGACAATACTTTCAGAGTACAGGTGTGGTGGAACTGGACCGGGTCAATAACTGGCTACCAGGGCCCAGTTGCTCAAAAGATGATTAGCTTAATCACAGGCGTCTGAAGTTCTGACAGTATACTGAGATATAATACCATATAAAAAATAAGAGTATCTACTATGGTATTATATCTCAGTTTACTGTCAGAACTTCAGACGCCTGTGGCTTAATTAATCACTTGATTAAAGAAATTCTCATTTCTCCTTTACATCAAAACCTCTGTGTCCTTTTCCTTAAAATACACAGGAAGCAGCTGACTGGTGAGTGGTACAGTCCCATAAATGTCACATGTAAAAATCACATACACAAGATGTTTTCATTCCATGTTATTTATTGTCCATCACGTGTTTTCTGGCATTTGTCTGCAAACATATTAGAAAAACATTCAGTTCCTCGCAGACAATATATTTGACAAATCAATTATTCATGATAAAAATAATAAAAGAATGGTAAATGATAACATTTTGATAATAATGTAATTGCATTCACTAAATTACATTAATCAAGTTATTCATACACTTACATATACTCATTCATTTCATGTACGTTCAGATTACATATGAACTTATATACCTGTCATAAAATACCCTGTGAGTGACAGTATGTTATAATACGACAAAAGTATTTAACGTAATCTAATACAACAGTATAACTCACCCTAAGTAAGGTAAAGATGGGAGTTCACCGTTACATGTTCTTGTTGTGAATTGATTTCAACAACCTGTGATAACAAATATACAAGTGTTCAATCACACACTAACATGTGAGTAAATGTACATTTCGATATTATAAAATACAACATAAATAAAATTTACTAGTCTCCAGGATTCGATCTCATAAATACGAGACTTGGATTCAATTATAAAGCTTCGGTGTTATCCATTACACCATCACGTGTGTTATCATATACAGGTTATTAATATACTCATAGACACTTGCAATGAGCTTTATATCTATAAATATAATTCACCACATATAAATAGAAATCAACACAAATACATGTATAGCTAAAACGAATTTACAAACAATCTAATGGTCTCTATATCTACTAACTATTTTGCAAATACTTATACCAAATCATAAATAGATGTATTACTCACAATTATATATATTTTGATCCGGAATAGATTACTGGAGAAACTTGAAAACTTGATCCACCTGTTGATTGTCAGCTGTCTGATATTGTACTGACCAGTAACAAAGGCCTTGTATTTAAACTGACCGCTCCAACCCGATTGGTCAAAAATAGATCGGAAGGTTCCGGAAATTAATGTTTTATATTTTCCTTAATTTTAGTACATATCAATGATGATCTGAATTATATTAGAAATGTTAATAAAACTAACTCGTAAAAATGACACTAATATAGCGTATACAAAATATTCGAGATCACGTGATTATCATGTGATCCACGACTACTATACTAAGCATTAGGAAACCAATAACATATATAGTAAATACAAAGTATGTACAATTCACCTTGTTACATAAAGTTTTGTCAAGTAAGTTTTACCAGAAAAGATTGATAATCAAGATTATAAAATTGTTGTAAAACTGTCACCATTTGAACAACTGGGCCTGTGTACATGTACATACAAGTGTATCCGGCTATTGTTCGGAGGTCCCTTGTTTGAACCTCAGTCTGGTTATGTATTTTGCCACTACTCACACTCACGTGCCTGACTCGTTTTATAAAATAATAACATATAGAGTACATATGTACTCTATATGTTATTATTTTATAAAACGAGTCAGGCACCTGTGCACTCCTCTTACATTTCGTGCCTGTGACCGAACCTTGTCTCAAGTTAGGTGAACTCTTGACAAGGGGATACCCGAACCTGGGTTGTTAGTTGAACACTTGACAAGGGGATACCCGAACCTGGGTTGTTAGTTAACACTTGACAAGGGGATACCCGAACCTGGGTTGTTAGTTGAACACTTGACAAGGGGATACCCGAACCTGGGTTGTTAGGTGAACACTTGACAAGGGGATACCCGAACCTGGGTTGTTAGTTGAACACTTGACAAGGGGATACCCGAACCTGGGTTGTTAGTTGAACACTTGACAAGGGGATACCCGAACCTGGGTTGTTAGTTGAACACTTGACAAGGGGATACCCGAACCTGGGTTGTTAGTTGAACACTTGACAAGGGGATACCCGAACCTGGGTTGTTAGTTGAACACTTGACAAGGGGATACCCGAACCTGGGTTGTTAGGTGAACACTTGACAAGGGGATACCCGAACCTGGGTTGTTAGTTGAACACTTGACAAGGGGATACCCGAACCTGGGTTGTTAGTTGCTAGGTCTTCCAGGTCGAAGACTTTAAAAGGGGTGGAAGAGTATAACGGAACTGGACAGGGTCAATATTGGCGACATTTAGCTCGGTAGAGCATCTGGCTAGTATTCGGAGGTCCTGATCTCTTAGAGTTACTTCCCTTTGTTATAACGCGTCAGTAACTTAATTCGTCCGTTATAGTATCGTCCGTATTATTGTAGTTATGTATACGTTTTGTGTGCGTTCGTTTCGTTTGTGTTGTACTCCGTAATTGTAGTGTCCGATCGCGAGTGGTCAGTCTGTGTGATGTTACGTCAAGTAGTGTCTGTTATTTCATTGGTTGTTTTTTGCAATAGATCACCACTATTACAATATCTTTTCCGGAACAGGTTTTGCTTAATTATTTTCTATCGGGAAATCGAAGTCAGTCACAAACTTTCTAATATCAGTATCATCATCATATTTGGGACATATTTCTATCATATGTATAAATGTATTTAATCTTTTATAAAACTATTAAGATCCGGTCTAATAAACAATCTGCCTGACTGATGGATTCACGTTTACTCTGATTAGTATTACTAATTCGTCAGGGTAGCTGGAACGCTTAAAAAAGATGTTTAACAGTTAAGATAGGAACGATAACGTCAAGCTGGCCCGCGATAGTAGCCCGCAATAAACTTATCGACTAGTTCAGCCTTTCCGAAATTACCGGAAGTAACTGAAACCGCGTGGTTTTGAACTGACAATCATACAGAGGTTAAGTATTACATATATTTTCTTCAATATGTCTGAAAATTTTAAGTTGACCATGTCTCTTGGCGGCGATGGCCCTAGGAAAGATACCGTTTCATGTGGACAGTCGACTGTACAGTCGAATGTCCATATGAAAAAGAAATTTTCCAGAATAGCCATTGCGGGATCAAGTCACATTGCCCGTATGGTAAAGGACGAATTCGTCCATGGCACCACTATTACCGAATTTATTGGAAAGGGTGGTGCCAAGGTGAATGATTTACAGGCATGGACTGGACAGCTGTTGAGGTTCATGCCGGATTTTTTATTTGTTCAGCTTGGCGGGAACGACCTGGATAGAAAGGATTCGGCTGACCACGTGGCAGACGAACTCCTCCATGCTTGTCGTTCCCTATTAGCTTCAATGCCTCACCTGACCATAAGTATTGGGTCTCAATTAATTCGCCATCGGACACGGAATATTTCTCCAGACATTTATGAGCTGAAGAGAATATCCCTGAACGAAAAGCTGGAATTCCGAACAGAACATGAATGTCCTCGGATTTCAGTATGGCGACACAAGAAAATACCAGTCTCCTGCTATGTGGATGACGGTGTTCATCTAAATGACAGAGGCAATAGGAGGTTCTACATTTCTGTACGGGGGGCAGTTATGAAGTTCCTTTCCTAATTTTCCCAGACAGGACAAATACACAGATCAACAATTAATGCAAACCAGATCTTTGCAGTCACATTATGCTTCCATAGTTATATCTGGGCAGTCACATTATGCTTCCATAGTTATATCTGGGCAGTCACATTATGCTTCCATAGTTATATCTGGGCAGTCACATTATGCTTCCATAGTTATATCTGGGCAGTCACATTATGCTTCCATAGTTATATCTGGGCAGTCACATTATGCTATTTTATAGTTATGTTCCCATATTGTCATTAACATTCGCCACAATATGGTCATTAATACCTTTGCCAGAATGAAAGATACAATGAATAATTTGTACTAAGTCATTGTTGACCTCTCCTTCAATAAATTAAGTGCTCATCATTGTTGAACAGGCTTGGTGACCCTGTGGAGTGCAGGTGAAATATGTTGCCTTTTTGTTGCTTTGATGTTGCCACTGAACAGTATTGTCACACTATTGTGACCCTGTGGAGTGCAGGCATGTGCTGTTGTCATTTTTCTCATATTCGGCATATTTTCCAAATTTGGTGTTTGTGACATCTAGATAAGTAAATGTCAGTTTAAAAATGGTTTGTTTGTTTTGCATGTTGCAATGTTTGTGCAACTCATTTTCCTGCAGCTTGTTCAGGTCCATCTTAATAGCAAATACACTGATATTTTACAATCTTATAAATCACTAGTCTGGTGAAATGGAATAGAAGTTGGTTAATCGATTGTTAGTACAGTATGGATCATGGTAAACCATTAGTCTTGCTGTTGTCATTTAATCTGCTATGCTGCCTGCTTGTTATTTCAGCAAAAATGCAAGTAGAGAACACTGTAAGCTCATTTGGATCACTTTTAGATAATATTAACACAGCTGAGCATTATAGTAAGAAGACTGTTTTTGAGATAAATATTCAACCAATGTAGTTAAGGGCTATTTTCAAAAATATGCAAATTTTACCTCAAACTCGCAGTTGAACTATTTTTCCTGAAAATTGTCTTTCTGTTATGTGCAGAGTTCTTCAGAGCAATATACGTGATCTAAATTAGCTTACTATGTTATCCTGAAATTTGCAGTTTTGCTGAAATTAACAGCAAGACTCTGGCTGGCCAATGATACACTAGATTCAAAACAATGGACTTCTGTTTGATTGTATTGATATATAGGCTTGTGAAATATCACTGGATATGCTATTACTGGTGTTTCATCGTTCCTTTACCTGGGCAACATTGATTATACGTAATCAAGCTGATGATGCAACTTAATCTCATTTACTTTTGACTTCAATATTTTACTGTATCCATATCTATCACAATGATTGACTCTTTGGACAATTGTGAAAGGAGTATAATTTTCTCACCATCCATCAGATTGACACATTATCTTTTGCCAATTCTACTTTAATTTCACTTGTTCCTTTCTCCTTTTAGGTGTGAAAGCAAGGTAAAAGGTCAATATCATTATAGATAAATATTAGTTGTACTAAACTGTTAGACTGATGCAGATCTCAAACAAATGTTTCATTGGGATCAGTTTCCGAACTTCCGAAGTCTTAAGGTCAAAGGTCACAGCATGTCAATATCTCAAAAAAAAAATCCAATATTTATATCTGGTCAGCTGATTCTTGCTGGAGATTACCTTTCATGTTCAGATGTCAAAGGTCAAGGTCCTTGTCAATACATAAATTAGTGTACCAGTGTACATGGTTCTATCTTTTTCAATTTTCTGTTGCACTGTTTGAAAGAAAGTGCTTGTTTGCCTGTTTGCTTGCTTGCATACACCATGTCATTTATTATTAAAGTATGAAGTCTGTTAATATCTATAAAAGTACACTGGTTTCTATTAAATTAAAATCTTCCTGTTAGGCTCAGATGTAAAATGTAAAGTTTCTGTAGTACTAAATGCAAATTTTATTCCTTGCTTCCTCATAGAAGGTGCCTTTTAAGTGCTTGTTTGCTTGCTTGCTTGCTTGCTTGCATAAACCATGCCATTTATGATTAATAAAGTCTAATATACAGAGAAGGATTACTCGCACATGTATCAGGATTTTTGATTGTATGCATTTTTTTCATCGAATTATATTTGTGTCGATTTAGAGTTCTGGTACCCAAATTTCAAAAATGTAGAATCTTTTAGCCTTACATCGAAAGGACAATGTTGAACACACAATAGGAGTAATATGTCTTTGGTAATATGATCATTGTAATTTGTGAACATTTTCCACAAAAGTATGGTATATCAATAAATTTAAAAAAAAAGATGGTAAGGCAATATAACACAATGATGAGAACACAACAATACAAACAGTATTACTTCAGGTATTATTTGGCATTTTAAAATTAACACTATTTATTTCTTAGAAAATTAAAAAGTAAACAAATGTCTTAGCACATCATCAGATGTCCTTCAAACCCCTTTGTCTTTTCATCTGTCAAATCATATGCTTTATTAATTTTACAAAATTAGACCTTACACAAGAATAGGATCAGAATTCATGCTTGAGAGATATTTATATTGATAAGTTACTATGGTTAACTTCAACTTGCAAGTGCTTTTCACATAGTTCATTTCCTTTATTGTTACCATGTGGTCTAAGTTTGTATACATTAGTAAAATTTTGATGGAAACATTATAGTATGGTGTTTCCATCCTTTCGGAATGTTCATACATCTCCTGCATTTTTTAACTGATGTTTTTGAAACCTAATATGTTTTATTATTATATGTACATGTAGTTATATTTCCCTGAACGGCACTTTGAACTATTCATCAAAAAGTTATTCTGTGTTCATGTAAAGTGGTAAAAATCTTTCCAGTAAATTTCAACAAAAAGTGATAACAGTCCTTAACCGCCAAAATCAAAGATGGCAAAGGTGGCCATTTTGTTTTATTTTCAACTAATAACCACAGGGACCCTACTAGTGAACTTTGAGAAAAAAATCCTTCCAATACTAGCAGTTAGGGTTTTAATTTGTACTTTCTTACAGTGGCATTATGATTAAACCAATAATCTTCCATTTCAATATTTGTGCCCATTTCATAATTCTTTATTATTCTTATCAAAAGCATTATAGGAGTATAACCATCATACATGCATCTATTTTACAAGATATTTATTTGAATGCCTTCCCATATATTCATGTTAGCTTTCCACAGGCCATAACATGTCTTGGAATTATTCTATACAAGCTGTGTCATTCATTTTTAAGATTCACTGTACATTTATGTGACTTATGAAATGAAAACAAAATTTCATTGATCTTTTTTTTCAGATACCATCACAAAATTGCCAAATTACTTAATACAGACTCACCATGATTAGAGCGTTGTGTTATAACTCTGAGTGTTATACAAGATATTTCTGTGAATGTGTAATGCTTTATTATATTTGCATCTATTGTAAGCAAGTTAAAAAGGTTATGGTATAAAGATGATATGTGTGCCATTTGTAGGCTCAATCTATGAAATTTGTTTCATAGACGAAGAAATACAATTTTGTTCCACAGATGGATGGATTTATTACGGGGATGTTTTATTATATACTTCTTTTCAAGATGCACAAAAGGCTGAAAGAAAAGAAAAACATCAGTGATTGATAAGGTTATTCAAAGATAAACATTGCATGTCTGATATTTAGAAATTTCCCCCCAACTTACCTTTACTGCTTGGAGTTTTTTTGTTTTCATACAGATTCATATTGCCCCGATGATTATATGGCATGTGAAGAAATGGATTTTTGTGATGGGATACCTTCAGCATAGCTGTCTTTGAGTTGGAAGTGAGGCTATGGACTGGTATACCTTCAGCATGGCTGTCTTTGAGTTGGAAGTGAGGCTATGGACTGGTATACCTTCAGCATAGCTGTCTTTGAGTTGGAAGTGAGGCTATGGACTGGTATACCTTCAGCATGGCTGTCTTTGAGTTGGAAGTGAGGCTATGGACTGGTATACCTTCAGCATGGCTGTCTTTGAGTTGGAAGTGAGGCTATGGACTGGTATACCTTCAGCATGGCTGTCTTTGAGTTGGAAGTGAGGCTATGGACTGGTATATACCTTCAGCATAGCTGTCTTTGAGTTGGAAGTGAGGCTATGGACTGGTATACCTTCAGCATGGCTGTCTTTGAGTTGGAAGTGAGGCTATGGACTGGTATACCTTCAGCATGGCTGTCTTTGAGTTGGAAGTGAGGCTATGGACTGGTATACCTTCAGCATGGCTCTCTTGAGTTGGAAGTGAGGCTATGGACTGGTATACCTTCAGCATGGCTGTCTTTGAGTTGGAAGTGAGGCTATAGACTGGATGTACTTTTGGCACTGTAGTCTTTTTAATTTCCTCAATGTTAATCTAGACTGCATTGATGAGCGTATAGATGCAGTCAAGATGACATGGCATGAAGGGCCAAGTACAGTGAATGTACTTTATGCACTCAATGAACATTGTGTGATCTGGTGATTTTGAACATTGTGGACATTGAAAATCTTGTGTTGTTGTTGTGGCTTACCATATACATTGTTGTTGGCTGTCCAATCCAAATGTGATAAAGTCTTAACCAATTAAAGCCACAGATGAAACAGAAATAATAAAATAAATATGACATTAATGTATTGCTTTGTTGAGTCTTGTGTTCAATAATTCAATTAGTTAAAAAGAATATTAAGCTTTGTAATTGGTTCATTATTGAAAACAAATGTCTATGTTTTCAGGTACTGTATGCTATCCAGGATATATTTTACTTTCACAGCAAAACATCCTGGTACGATGGAAGTAAATACAAGCATATACTAATTAATTCAATTTCAGTAGGAGCAAATGTTTTTTTTATTATTGATATGAATATGAAATGGGAAATCAAGACACAAAACACAGTACATGTATATGTACTGCATTTACTTGGAGCTTCATCCAACACTGCCTTATCTATCTGTTTTATTACAATCATCTCGAGTTGGTGTCATAGGAATCTATTGTGCTTCAATATTATCACTTCTGACAGGTGATTCAACTTATGAAGAATTTCGGAACTATTAATCATTACATTTAATAAAAGAACTGAAGACATTTCTGTACATATGTTAGTTTTAAACAAGCTCAGTGTTGTACCAATGAGTGGATTCATGACTTTAAGATAACAACAGACTCCTATGAAACCTTTCGATAATCTATGATTGGAATATCGGACCTTTAACAAATTACTTGAAATAATTATTTTAGATGTGTATACCAAGTAGAATTCTACTGAAGTGGAGGTGCCGTCTTTGCTCACTAATTGAAAGGTGTCAATTATGTGGTCACCATGCGAATCATCATACTTTATGAGTAAGATACATGCAAAATTTCAATTTGATGTGGCCAAGTAATAAGACTGAAAAAATTTGTGATAATTACATTAGTGTTTTCAAGTGACCAGAGTTCAAGCAAAAAACTGAGGTTTTGACATAGAGTTCAAACTAAATCTGTAATCTTATATGTTAAAGCCACATACTAATTTACAAATTGATGTGGCATACAGTCCAGAAAACTAAAGTGAAATTGTTGATGCATGTGCATGGACAAAATGATCTGCAAGTGGCTGCCATACCTTGCAGCCTACACATTATAACCACCAACACATGCCATAGCAGTCTTAGCCAACCCAATTATTTGTTGCAGTTCAACAGAAATGGACCCACTGCTTATCTAATTATCTAGTAATAAAGCCATCCAGAGGTATTGTATTGACCTCTTGGTACCAGATACCTGAGCCCAGTTTTTTGAAAGATGATTAACTTAATCACTTTATTAGTGAAAGTCTTATTTCTCTTTAACATCAAAAGCTTGGTGTGTAATATTCCATAAATGGACAGGTAGTAAGAAATTGAATGTTACAGTTTCATAAAATTGTGTCATGTAATTGTAAATAGAAATTATCCTGATTTTTAGATTATTTTTAAACTCTGACTAGCCTAATCACTCTAAACAACTGGGCCCTGATGGTTATATATATATCCGACAATTAAGTTTACAGCTTTGGGATTAAAGGTTCGTACCTGCAAAGGTCTGATAAATTCATATCTAGTAAACATTATGCAGATCGGAACTCTGTATCCCGAAAACAAAATTCAGTATCATAAATGAAGGAAAAAAGCCTTTATGGTTGGAGAACAAATTCTGGATTGTGACACTCCAACTGACAAATATGTATAAAACAGTTAGTGAAGACATGAAATTTATCAATGTCAGACTGTTCCATATACTTGTACAGAAATTTTCAATGATAAGTGTTTGATAAACAAAAGTCTGTATATCTATATTCATCAAGATGTCGTAAGTAATGAAAATACTGAGAAAACTACCTAGTGCTAACTGACAGAATAGCAAATCAACAACAATCGAGCAGATACAATGCATTATCTGGCTACAGTTCAAAAATTAGAAATTCAAATATTTTTATATCCAACTTTGCAAAAAGCTGCTTTTAGAAAGAATTTTTATCCAAAATATTAGCATCCAATTAAAACGGATCAATCACTTGGAAACTGTAAACTGTACATGTATAGATTTAAAATTAATAGTATACATACAACATACGAACACAAGTGGAGAGGTGGTATGGAGAGGTGGTGGCAGCTAAAGATAATTATATTCATAACAAGAGGCCCATGGGCCTTAACGGTCACCTGATTTTTGAAAAATTTCAGTAAATTTGAATGAAAGAATGAATTTCAAAACAAATAAAACAAATGATAGTCAAAAATGTGATTTCCCTATAACTATAGTAAAGTTTATCCCCTCCCATGGGGCAAACGCAAGACCCCAGGGCTAGGAAATTCACAATTATGGTAAAGCACCTTAAGACCCTTCGATCTGTGAAGAGTATTTAATTCTACCTTATTTGGGCTGTAAGAAGAAGATTTTTAAAATTTCTGTTAATTTGACCCTTTTTGGCCCCGCCCATCAGCCCCTGGGGGTCAGTCAGGGCCAACATGTACATACCATCAAACTGTCATCCCAAGCTGATAATGTTAACGAAGTTAGAGTGAATTCCAATAAAAATTCAAAAAATAATAGTCAAAAATGTGATTTCCCTATATAAACTATAGTAAAGTTTACCCCCTCCCCAGGGGCAAACATGATTCACTTTACGCCCCCAACTTTTGAATGGTGATTCTGTTGCTAGAGTCAGAAAATCATCTTCAGTGTAACGACCTGGTTGAATATTTTCTACACTATCGTGTATGTCTTTAACATTAACATTGCTGCCATCTGTTGTTGTATCAAAAGTATTAATTTTATGTAACAGCCGTTCTATATAAAACTCATTACTCTCATCAATAGTTGCGGATTGTAGGGTTACACAGATATCATGCAGTATCTCCTCTGCTTCCTCAATAGTTTTACTGTTCATTAACAAACTTATCAAGTAAAGACCAAATTTCATATTTTTTTTGTAATGAACATTGCAAAATCTTTTTACTTTGTTCATGAAATGACTAGCACACAAGTGAACTATAGTTTTTTTTTGAACAAGTTTCTGCAATTTTACCATTGAATAATTGCCAAGATCTCTCCAAAAAGTCCTGCAAGGTTTCAGTATTGAACACCCTGAGAGCTGAAATAAAATTTCTCCTATAAAAATATGTTATGTGACATGGGAAAAAACTGTTTGACCTCTGACCTTTATACTAGGAGGTGTGACACCCTATACCATATGGATTCTAGTTTGTATTGCCAAGGCCTACATTTAGGTATACATCTGTGTTCAATTGAGTCGGACGTTTTCTTTTTATAAGACTCATAAAATTTCTCCTATACAAATACACTGTGTGACATGGGAAAAAACTGTTTGACCTCTGACCTTTATACTAGGAGGTGTGACACCCTATACCATATGGATTCTAGTTTGTATTGCCTAGGCCTACATTTAGGTATATATCTGTGTTCAATTGAGTCGGACATTTTTTTTTTATAAGACTCATAAAATTTCTCCTATAAAAATATGTTATGTGACATGGGAAAAAAACTGTTTGACCTCTGACCTTTATACTAGGAGGTGTGACACCCTATACCATATGGATTCTAGTTTGTATTGCCAAGGCCTACATTTAGGTATACATCTGTGTTCAATTGAGTCGGACGTTTTCTTTTTATAAGACTCATAAAATTTCTCCTATACAAATACACTGTGTGACATGGGAAAAAACTGTTTGACCTCTGACCTTTATACTAGGAGGTGTGACACCCTATACCATATGGATTCTAGTTTGTATTGCCTAGGCCTACATTTAGGTATACATCTGTGTTCAATTGAGTCAGACGTTTTCTTTTTATAAGACTCATAAAATTTCTCCTATAAAAATATGTTATGTGACATGGGAAAAAACTGTTTGACCTCTGACCTTTATACTAGGAGGTGTGACACCCTATACCATATGGATTCTAGTTTGTATTGCCTAGGCCTACATTTAGGTATACATCTGTGTTCAATTGAGTCAGACGTTTTCTTTTTATAAGACTCATAAAATTTCTCCTATAAAAATATGTTATGTGACATGGGAAAAAACTGTTTGACCTCTGACCTTTATACTAGGAGGTGTGACACCCTATACCATATGGATTCTAGTTTGTATTGCCAAGGCCTACATTTAGGTATACATCTGTGTTCAATTGAGTCGGACGTTTTCTTTTTATAAGACTCATAAAATTTCTCCTATACAAATACACTGTGTGACATGGGAAAAAAACTGTTTGACCTCTGACCTTTATACTAGGAGGTGTGACACCCTATACCATATGGATTCTAGTTTGTATTGCCTAGGCCTACATTTAGGTATACATCTGTGTTCAATTGAGTTGGACATTTTTTTTTATAAGACTCCTAAAATTTCTCCTATAAAAATATGTTATGTGACATGGGAAAAAAACTGTTTGACCTCTGACCTTTATACTAGGAGGTGTGACACCCTATACCATATGGATTCTAGTTTGTATTGCCAAGGCCTACATTTAGGTATATATCTGTGTTCAATTGAGTCGGACATTTTTTTTTATAAGACTCATAAAATTTCTCCTATAAAAATATGTTATGTGACATGGGGGAAAACTGTTTGACCTCTGACCTTTATACTAGGAGGTGTGACACCCTATACCATATGGATTCTAGTTTGTATTGCCTAGGCCTACATTTAGGTATATATCTGTGTTCAATTGAGTCGGACATTTTTTTTTTATAAGACTCCTAAAATTTCTCCTATAAAAATATGTTATGTGACATGGGAAAAAACTGTTTGACCTCTGACCTTTATACTAGGAGGTGTGACACCCTATACCATTCTAGTTTTTATTGCCTATGCCTAGATTTAAAATATGATGTCTCCATATAAAACAAAAAGCTTGGGCTTAACACTCAAAATTCTGTGATATAACTTGAAAAGAGCACTCACCCTTGATGTGAATGGATGTTTATCACATGAACTGCTGGCTTTCTCCAATGGCATTTTTTCTTGTTCATCATCCTAGAATTAGATTGACATGAAGGATTATTACATACAATGTACCTAATTTTTCTTGTTAATATAATTTTGTATATAATAGAAGATATCTGTTTTAATTGAGTAAGAGGATAATCAACTGGAGGGAGGTATTGAGCAAATGGCTTAAACTACAAGACAAATTCAGAATTTTGTTACAAAAGTTACCAGGATTGCGATCCCTCACCAAGGCAGTAAATGATTCTTCAAATATACTATGTGTATGTTATCTTGAGGCATTACATTGATGTGATGTGAATACCCTGTTTTGCTGTGAAGTTATTATAAGTAGTGATCTTATGGTGGGACAAGGATTTCTCTGATCACAACTCCATGCCTGTTTTTGCACAGGCAAAATTTTCTTTACCTTTGTACCAGGTGTCGCATCCATTATTACATGGATTCAAGTGTGTAGTGTAGAGAAGAATAACCATACAGAAAATTTCTTTCGTGTTAAATTTTAAATCTTGGTTTTTCGACATTGCCTCAAGGGCAGAAAACTTTTAAACTGACAAATGGGAGAGGAATAATTTTCTATAATATATTCTGATTAAAAACTTTTGTACTTATATGCTTATTAATTACTGTACCAGACATGATTAACATTACCACTGTTTCATTTGACCATCCAAACGTTATCCCACAATCAACAATTGGATAAGGGAAAACCACTGCTGGCTGCATACATGTAGGTTCAACCTGTGAAAATATAAGTGTGTATGATAATTTTTAATTGATAAATTAGTTCAACACAACAGACAGTAACTTCTGAGATATATGAAAATTATCAACCATTATTTTACACAGCAACACTGTATAATTATTCAATTTCAGGATACTGTTACTAATACATTAAAGATGTGTATTAATTGAAAACATGAGAATGTGTTTACTGCATAAAATTGATTACTTTGTCAGTCTAATTTTTCATGGTAATAGATGAGTGTAAGACAAATTTACGGTCAGACAAAGTAATATAGGTTGATTATCATAACTTCAATTCTCCTTTACCACATTTTTTGGTCCATCCTCCCAAATGAAAGACAGTTCTTGACCTTCAAGTTTTCCAAATGGAAAAGTCTGTTTTTCCTGCAAACAGTTAATTAGTTTCAGATTGATTCAATTCTTTAAAATTAATTTTACAGATATGAGAAATTTGAATGAAATGTGACAAGTATCAATTAAAACTTCGTTTTGTATTTCTGATAATCATATACCAAACACATATATTAATATAATAATTACAATGAGCCATAAAAACAAATTTATTATTTTGATTCAATGTTATAAATGTACATTTTTATACCCTTAATTCTTATAATTATCAAATATTATTTAGTCAAGAAGACTGAATAAATGACACTGAACTCATTAGTTTTTTGTTCTCTTATAATGATTTTCTTAATGTCAAGGGTGGTTGAATGTGAGTTAATATGTTGTGATAGAATCATCAATAATGACAAATAAAATGAAATGAAAAATAAAAGTTATCAATATGATTAAACAACATATGAAAAAAGTATCATAGTATGGTTATTAAACAAAACCAAAAAAAGATTTTACATAATTAACAGATGCACAATATACTTGAGCTTTATGTTACAAATCTTGAAAGTTTTTCCCTCTAGTCTTGTTAGTGACCATCTCTTACTTTTTTTTTAATGAAAAGGTAATACAGCAAACGCTCAAAGGTGTAAATATAACAAAGGATAAATCAGGGTTAATTAGCATTGTAAATATAGTATTCATGTTTGTATGTAGAATAACATAAACTCAATCAATTTAATCAAGTTATCTTACTTAAAACAACACAAGATTTCTCTTTATATATTAACACCTGTGAATGCTACAACAACACAAATATTTGTTACTTTTAAGGTTAATTTTATGATGCCAGCATAAGTATGTGGACCTGCAAAGATATCAGCATGGAAAGGCATTTAATTTATAATCATATTTGAAAAAATGGAATATCAGTGTAGTTTTACGTCTTAAAGTATATAAGAAAAAATTTGCCTGGACAGTCAGGTTATGATCCCAGCCTTTACATCATTTTTGACTGTAGATGAATGTACATGTATGCAACCCGGGCACTGACATTATGAAGATGTATTACCATACCAAATTGTCCATACCCTGGAAAATAATAACAAAAACCCCACAAAGCATCAAGAATATCAATATACAGTCACCAGGTGTTGTAAATTATTCCATTAATATTTTGAATATCAAAACATGCAAATATCATTTCAACAACAAAAAATATAATAAATATAATTTAATAATATTAGGCACTGATTTATCTAATTTTCCATAACACCTGGCAGGTATATATTTAATCTGTTCCAGACAGAGTGTCAAAATGAAACGTATACTGTACCAGATTGTTAATTATTCAATTCATTATTGACAATATCATAACACTCAGTTGTATCTAATTCAAGAGGGTCATGAATTAAGAATTAATATTGTTGAAACACAAACCTAATGGAATTGCCATCTTTCATAAGTCTTTGTATACAAATCTGGAAACGAAAATATATATATATACATGTATATCTGCAGTGGAGTCTGACAATAATTATATACAAGCAGTACTGCAGTAATATTATTATTTTAAAATGACTGGAAATTGAAAATTATTTAGAAACAATTATCTATACTTTGTACTTGTTATACCAATGTCATAGATCTAGAACATATCTATCATTTGTAAAACATTATGCTTTAATAATTTGTTTTGCATCAGCACTGGGACTTGATTTTCATTCAGTTGTAAAAATGAAAATGAAACTGCATCAAATAACTTCGGCAATGTATACTGTATCTACAATAAAGAAATTTCGAAAATATGATCCACTCTATCAATGAAATAAGGCAAATTCAACTAATTTTACATGTAATAAGATAGCTTTGCTTTTTTTTCATTCAATATATTGTCGCTGATCAAATAATTAATAAAAATTGTGTTAAGTTACCTTGGCCTTCCTTCTTTCTCTGAAGAGTAGTTATTACACTATACCAGACAAGAGCAACCGATAAGAGAACCGGAAGTACCAATAAGTGTACATTACTAGAAGTTGAGTTATTGCGGGCCAGCTTGACGCCAGTGATAGGAACACGTACATGTGCAATGCAAGTAAGTTTGTTTCCTGCCTAAGTTTCATCGTCTATAGACTGGAGTGTTGACATGAGGTACCTTTGAAGCTACTCTCAAGAGACATTTCGTGTAATTCGCTGTACAGATGAGTGTCCGACCATAGGCCCACATCATCACTATCGTATCATTTTGTAAACACTCAATATATATGTCTACCCTACGACTCATAACCTGTAAATTGTAATTATTAGCTCACCTGGTCCGAAGGACCAAGGTGAGCTTATGCCATACCGTGGCGTCCGTCGTCCGTCCGTCTGTCGTCCGTCCGTCCGTCAACAATTGACTTCTTCTTCATAACCGCTGATCAGAATTTGAACAAATTTGGTCAGAAGCATCCCTATGGGTAGGGGACTCATAGTTGTACAAATGATGGAGCTGACCCCCTGGGGGCATCTGGGGTGGGGCCAAAAGGGGTCAATTTGGAGGTATTGATATAAATGTGGTAAATCCGGCTATATTGATATAAACGACTTCTTCTCTGAAACCAAGCAATGGCTATCGCTCATAATTGCCTGGTAGCATCATTATGGGGAGGGGATTCAAAATTGTACAAATGATGGGGCTGATCCCCCAGGGGCCTGAGGGGCGGGGCCGAATGTGGTGAATTTGGCTATATTGATATAAACGACTTCTCTGAAACCGAGCAATGGCTATCGCTTATATTTGCCTGGTAGCATCACTATGGGGTGGGGATTCAAAATTGTACAAATGATGGGGCTGACCCCCCAGGGGCCTGAGGGGCGGGGCCAAATGTGGTCAATTGGGCTATATTGATATAAACGACTTCTTCTCTGGAACCGAGCAATGGCTATCGCTCATATTTGCCTGGTAGCATCACTATGGGGTGGGGATTCAAAATTGTACAAATGATGGGGCTGACCCCCCAGGGGCCTGAGGGGCGGGGCCGAATGTGGTCAATTTGGCTATATTGATATAAACGACTTCTTCTCTGAAACCGAGCAATGGCTGTCGCTCATATTTGCCTGGTAGCATCACTATGGGGTGGGGATTCAAAATTGTACAAATGATGGGGCTGACCCCCCAGGGGCCTGAGAGGTGGGGCCAAATGTGGTCAATCGGGCTATATTCATATAATTGACTTCTTCTCTGGAACCAAGCAAAGAAATATCTCATATTTTACTGGTAGCATCACCTTGGGGTAAGAATTTGAAATTGTACAAATGACAGGGCCGACCCCCCTGGGGGCTGAGGGGCGGGGCCAAAAGGGGTCAGTTTTGCAAAATTGAAATAAACGACTTCTGCTCTGAAACTAAGCAATGGATTTCGCTCATATTTCCCGGGTAGCATCCCTATGGGATGGGGATTCAAAATTGTACAAATGGTGGGGCTGACTCCCCAGGGGCCTGAGGGGCGAGGCAAAAATTGGTCAATTTGTTTAAACAACTTCTCTGAAACTTAGCAATGGATATTACTCACATTTGTATGGTAGCATTTGTATGGTAGCATGGTTATGGGGTGGGGATTCAAAATTGTAAAAATGTTGGGGTTGACCCGGGCCGCCAGGGGGCTGAGGGGTGGGGCCAAAAGGAGTCAATTTGGCTAAATTGATTTAAACAACTTATTCTCTAAAACTAAGCAATGGTTTGACTGGTAGCATCATATTGGGGTAGGGATTCAAAATTGCATAAAGGAACGAGCTGACCCCCAAGGGGGCAGAGGTCAGGGTCAAAAGGGGTCAATTGGTCTAAACAAGTTCTTCTCTGAAACTAAGCAATGGATATCACTCACATTTGTGTGGTAGCATCCCTCTGAGGTCGCGGATTAATGCACTTTTTTGAATTTTCAGTATTAAAATAAAACCAATGTACATGTACCCATATAAAATGCTTATGATATATATTGACATACCAATACCAGCGACAAATATACTTCAGCATCATTCTTGTTTCATATCTCATGAAACCAGGTGAGCGATACAGGCCCTCTGGGCCTCTTGTATATGTTTATAAGGACAATGTATCATATACACTATGTGTTGGTGATCAGAAGATATAGGTTTGAATTTCCTGTCGTAGTTGTAGATCGTGAGTTCAAGGCCTGGCATGAGTAATACAATTGTCTTCCTTTGTCGTTTGTGTTTCTATGCATAAGTTATACTATTTATAAGCACAATGTATTATTATACATAACTGTATATACACTATGTGTTGGTGATAAGAAGATATAGATTTGAATTTCCTGTCATAGTTGTACCAAGAGAAATAATATGTAATATATGTACAATTCTTATTCAAGTATGAAAATATATTGCGATCCAGGTATTCATATCATCTAATACATGTAGACGACTTCTACAATGATCTTGTCAGGGTATAGGGCAGACCATCACTGCGCCATTGAAACATTCTTTTTTAAGAACGCTGATGTGGCACAGCTTTATAAACTGCAGATATTTCTGGCCAGGTGATTGGGTGCCATAAATCGTGAGCTTGAGGCCCAGTCAGGGCACGAGTCAAAAAGTTGTCTTCCTTTGTCATTTGTGTTACGATATATATATATATACATGTATACAGCGGCAGAACGATTTACCCAAAAACACCCAAAAACTACCCTAAAACACCCAAAAACTACCCAAAACATCTCACAACATCAACACATTACATGTAAACATCATTAGAAAATTATATGTATATATATTAACATATCGAATACAGTTATTGATACCTTTTGTTGACTTATCGGCGAGTAGGGTTTTGACGGCGAGGGAGATAACTCTGTATTGTGATCTTGACCGATAACTACATACTAAAATAATTATGAGTAACTATATATATTTGTGCCAATTCATTGGCAATTCACCTATGTCATGGTTGTTGTGGCATACTACAAAGTGTATGTACTGAATAAACATGATATCAACTGTATACTTTTTATATTTTATCTACTGTTCATTTCAGATTGAACAGACTGAATTAATGAGATGAAGGACGACAACAAAGCAGATATAGGAAAAGATCTGAGGTGTATCTAGTGAAGAGGACATAGGAAAAGATCTGAGGAGTAACGAGTGAAGAGGATATAGGAAAATATCTGAGGTGTATCTAGTGAAGAGGACATAGGAAAAGATCTGAGGTGTATCTAGTGAAGAGGATATAGGAAAAGATCTGAGGTGTATCTAGTGAAGAGGACATAGGAAAAGATCTGAGGTGTTTCTAGTGAAGAGGACATAGGAAAAGATCTGAGGAGTAGCGAGTGAAGAGGATATAGGAAAAGATCTGAGGTGTATCTAGTGAAGAGGATATAGGAAAAGATCTGAGGTGTATCTAGTGAAAAGGATATAGGAAAAGATCTGAGGTGTATCGAGTGAAGAGGATATAGGAAAAGATCTGAGGTGTATCTAGTGAAGGGGATATAGGAAAAGATCTGAGGTGTATCTAGTGAAGAGGATATAGGAAAAGATCTGAGGTGTATCTAGTGAAGAGGACAGGAAAAGATCTGAGGTGTATCTAGTGAAGAGGATATAGGAAAAGATCTGAGGTGTATCTAGTGAAGAGGATAGTTAAAGATAGTAAAGAGGATGTATAAGAAAAGATTTCAGGAGTACTTTAGCTAGTGAACAGGCCATTTTTCCAAACAATAGAAATATATGCTACTAATGTGATCATGAGAACAAGAAAATCATCAGCCATTTCTGGTACTACTAGACCAATAAAAAGACAGCAATGGAATTCTTACGAGATCACACATTTGCGTCGGTAAGTACTGGATATAGATTCACATACAAATTATTATGATTGCTGCTTAGTTGCATGTGTAAAGGTATGGTAACTTACAAGTGCTAATTTCTGTTGATACATCATTGGATAAAAATGGTCCTCACCCATTGAATACTGTTTTAGACTCTATCAGATTTTCATAATCTCAAATGACCTATTCTAATCACATTTTTTGTGTGTTATCTGTCATGGGGTGACCATTAGTAAACAATTTACATTTTTGACTTCTTCCCAAGAATCCCCTGTCCAGATTTCAATTCGACTTCACAAAAACCTTTTATGGTAAAACGTCAATCAAAAGTGTGATTTGTATGGTCCCTCATCCCCAGGGGACTTAGGGGCAGGGGTAAAAAGATTCAAATTGACTGATATTTCAGAAATTTTCTTCTCAAGATCCAAATAAGGTAGAATCAAATGCCGTTTATAAATGAAAGGTTCTTAGGTACCGGTGCTTTACCAAAACTGTAACTTTCATGACCCTTACACTGTATTTCATTTAAATAACTTTTTTGGCTATCAAGGATGGGATGACGGTTTGATGGTAGACGCAGTTCAAGTTGTATATACCAGGCCCATTTGTTAGTAGATCTAATCAACTACTTTAAAAACGTAGGAGTGAAAGTATACTGAGACAGTAACTTGATAAGCCTTGATAATTGGTTAATTAACCAAGGTTCAGTTGTGTTTGGTCAAGTGTCACTCTAGTGGTCAAGCCCTGATAACTCGAGGCTTATAAATTAACCAAGGTTCAGTTGTGTTTGGTCAAGTATCACCAATAGCCATGCCCTGATAACTCGAGGCTTAATTAACCAAGGTTCAGTTGTGTTTGGTCAAGTGTTACTCCAGTAGTACTAGTCAAGCCCTGATAACTCTAGGCTAATCAACCAAGGTTCAGTTCAGATCAGTTGTTTGCTCTTCTCGGAACCAACAGGCTCATAAATTGCCCTTTGTGTGATATATATCACGTGGTATGAGCAGCATGGTTTGTTCACAGTACTTTTTCCTCCCAGTTTTCCAGATCAGGATGTTTCTAGTTTTCTGCATCATTTTTGTCATCTGAAACAATCTTGGCAAAGAAAGTGCTTTAAATCGAGTGAATTTTAAGAACTCAAAGAGCCGCCTGCTTCACTTAAACCACTATTTAGAAAAAAATAGGGTTCCATGTATATGTAGCTGAAACAGATAGTGTTAAATATTCTTTATTGATTTTTGAAAAAAATAAATGTACCATGATACATATGATATCATGAGACAAGTATCGCGATAGGTATTATATCGTATATTGAAGGAAGCGTATCGTTGCAGCACTAATAGACCTGATATTGGGCAAGCAGCATGTTGGGATGAAGGGTTTGTTCAAATGAATGACCTTTTACGTATACTCTATTCAAGGTCTCGGGGATCAAATTTTCTGAAACAATTTGAATAACCGGATATACCTATCCTCATAACCAAATGGTCCAAGGAACTGATGTTGGGCCTGTATAATGCTGGGATGTAAGGCTATGTTTTCTTCAAATGAATGACCTTAACCTATTTTCAAATGTCTTTATCTCAATAGCTAACAAAGAGGTAGAGAGGCTTATTGTTGGTGATGTTATCTGCTGGGATAAAGGGCTACCTAATTTGTGTAAATTTATGAATAATCTAGTCTTATATCCAGGGTCACAGTGTAAAACAATAAAACAAGTTTTTCTGAAAATTTAAGAGGCTGAGAATGATGACATTGGCCAGTGATATGCTTGGACGAATGGCTGCTGCCCGTCTAGGGCATTGGTATTCAAATGAATGACCTATGTTCTTTATATTAAGGTCTCTAATTTTTTTTTTCAAGTTATTGAAGTCGAAGCTGTTTCATCTTTATCCCACTGCTCAGATTATTGTCAGATGTGCCATACAGGTCCATGTGGCCTCTTTTTAACAATAAATAGTTTTAGTTATGATACCAAATTCCTTGTTGAGGTTGTCGTGGTTATGTTATTGATCTGTCTTACAGAGCTGTCACTTTCATACCCGAGGACCACCCAGAATTCTGGGAGTTGGTACAGCAGATGGTAAGGACCAAAACCAAGGAGGAATGTTGGAAGCAGAACCAGGCAGACCTGGCATCAGGGGAAAGCACTTACCATAGGGAGGCATTCATAGAAGGTAATGACCAAAGGGAGGCAAGCATAGAAGTTACTGACTCCAGGGAGGCAAGCATAAAAGTTACTGACCCAAGGGAGGCAAGCATAGAAGTTACTGACTCAAGGAAGACAAGAATAGAAGTTACTGACCCAAGGGAAGCAAGCATCGGAGAAGTTACTGACCCAAGGGAGACAAACAAAGAAGTGACTGACCAAAGGGAGACAAACAAAGAAGTGACTGACCCAAGGGAGACAAACAAAGAAGTGACTTGCCCAAGGGAGGCAAGCGTAGAAGTTACTGATCCAAGGGAGGCAAGCATAGAAGTTACTGACCCAAGGGAGGCAAGCATAGAAGTTACTGACCCAAGGAAGACAAGCATAGGAGTTTCTGACCAAAGGGAGGCAAGCATAGACGTTACTGACCCAAGGAAGACAAGCATCGGAGTTTCTGACCAAAGGGAGGCAAGCATAGACGTTACTGACCCAAGGGAGGCAAGCATTGAAGTTATTGACCCAAGGGAGGCAAGCATTGAAGTTACTGACCCAAGGGAGGCAAGCATAGACGTTACTGACCCAAGGAAGACAAGCATGGGAGTTTCTGACCAAAAGGAGGCAAGCATAGGAGAAGTTACTGACCCAATTGAGATAAAGATAGAAGTTACTGACCCAAGGGAGGCAAACATAGAAGTTACTGACCTAATGGATGCAAGCATAGGAGAAGGTACTGGTGCAACAGAGTCAAACATAGGAGAATGCTCTGAAAATCAAGGTAAGGAAATTTGGAGTTAGAGGAGTAGGACCCAAGTAATGAGAATGGGGTGTATACATCGATCTGTAAAATCTAAGGACAGATTACAAATTCATACCCTAAAATGTTCAATCATGGTTACCCATTACTATTAGGTCCATGCATTGTGATAATTGTTTCTGTCTTTCTGTCCTTTTTTTCTTCCCTTTGTCTTTCTGTCCTTTTTTTCTTCCATTTTAACACTGGTACTTACATTGATGTAGATTATCTCAGAATCCAGACACCCGAACTTTCTGAAACTTCCGCGACGGTGATACACTGTAATATGCGGATGTGAAATAGGAGTTAAACAGTTCCTAATGTCGAAACCAGATTCAAGAGCATTCGAGTCATCTTTTGAGAACTTTCATTCAAGAGAAAACTGTGTCAGTGCCTTTTCTACAAGACAACACGTGTACAGTTCTGAAACAACACAAACAACACTCGCTGACACAATCTAAAGGGAGATGATTTGCTATAGAAAAAATACTCCTCTTCTTGAACACTTAATTCCCTCCATAATTTAAAAAAAAATTCCAATTTGACCTGCACTTCACAAATATTTTTTAGACTGTCCAAAAATAAACAGAAAACGATACAAAACATACTGCAATTTAAATTGTAATTTAAATTGGGTTAATTCAATTATGGATTGTAAGTAATTTTAACTTAGTTAATATTGAATAATATTGAATGATGAAATATTCAATGAATAACTTTTGGACATTTTAGCTCTCCGTGCCTGAAGGGCTGTGAACTTGCACTATGATGCAGGGTCCGGCGTCTGTCAACATTTCCTTTACTAGTTCTGGATGCGTGAATGGGTTTAGATGAAAGTTGGTCTGAAGCATTTATTAGCCAAAGAAGAACTAATTATGATAATGTTGTTATTTATAAACATAGGATATGGCTCCCCTTGGGCCTGAGGGGAGTGGCTCAATAGGGGAAATTGAGGTAAATCATTTAAATCTGTAGTAGTCCTGCACAACTGAATGGATTTTGATGAAACTTGATGGGGACACCATTAGAATAAAACTGATCCAATGTTGTATAAAAGGAGGATGTGGCTCTCTGGGCTCGAGGGACGGGGCCCAGAAGGGGAAATAGAGGTAAAATTCTTTAAATTCAGTACTCGTTTTGAACTCAAGTATAGATTTTAATGAAAATTGGTCTGGAGCATCATTGAACAAAGCAGATCTGGTGTATCAATTGAATGTGGCTCTGAAAGGGTGGGAGGAAAGGGGCCCACAGCGTTAATACTTAAATCGCTTCTTGTCTAATATCTGAGTGGATTCTGATGAAATTTGGGGTGAAGCATTATTTGGTAAAGGTAATCTAATGTTGTTTAAATGCAGAATGTCATTCCCTTGGAACAAGAAAGGCACAGGGCCCAATATGGTGAATAGAGATACATTTTGAAAATCACTACTAGTTCAGGACAACTGAATGGATTTTGATTCAGAAACGAATAATGAGGACGAGAGAAAGTGGGCCCAAGAGGGGAAACAAGCAAAATACATCAATTTAAGTTCTCTTTCTTTTTTCGAGAATGACAGAATTTGGTCAACCTGTAGTTTAAACAATTGTTAAGAGAAGTAGTTGAAAATTGGGAAAATATTGAAATGTATCTTCTCTTTTTTTGTTTCAATATTTTGCCATAGTTACTTAAATATCCTTGTGAGCGTATATATAGTGTATATATAATGTGAAACAAATACTGAGCATAGTATGGGACAAGTAGAAATTGCATTCGCCATAGTGAATTTCTACCTCTGCTTGCCTAGGACAAGTGGCTGGAAACAAATTTTGCGCCCCTGTCATATGAAACACTGTTATAGATGTCTTTGCTAGGCTCGATGTCAAATACATGATCCTATCTTTCGTTTTAGATGCCTTACATTTGGCTACAGTGGATACCACATTTAAATCATCTGTCAAAATATCATACGAGCAATTAGGAGAAAAGAGTATCTTTGAGGACAAAACATCAAAATGTGATGTTGGCGAAAAAGAAAAGTACAATGCAGAAAAGCAGAAACGTAGTTGCCGCAATAAAAGAGATGGAGACAAATATTACCAGTGTGATGTTTGTGGTAAAGGTTTCAACATTAAGTCATTGTTCTTGAGGCATTCCCTGCTGCATAAAAAAGCAAAACCATACAAATGTGATGTTTGTGGTAAAGGGTTCTGTGATATGTCATCTGTGAAGGGACACCTTCTTGACCATAAAGGAGAAAGACTGTACAAATGCGATGTTTGTGGTAAGGGGTTCAACGACCAACATAGTTTGAAGATACACGTTCGTATTCATACAGGAGAAAGACCAAACAAATGTGACGTTTGTGGTAAGAGGTTCAATGACAAGTCTTATGTGAGGAGACACGTTTGTGTCTGTACAGGAGAAGAACCGTACAAATGTGATGTTTGTGATGAGAGGTTCAGTTTCAAATCTCATGTAAGGCGACACCTTCTTGGCCATAAAGAAAAAAAATCGTACAAATGTGATGTCTGTTACAAGAGGTTCAGTAAGCAGTCTGTTTTTAAGGCACACATTCGTGTTCATACCGGAGAAAGACCATACAAATGTGATGTTTGTTACAAGGAGTTCAGTAAGCAGTCTCTTTTAAAGCGACACATTCGTGTTCATACCGGAGAAAGACCGTACAAATGTGATGTTTGTGGTAAGGGGTTCAGTGTAAAGTCTTCAGTAAAGAGACACCTTTCTGTTCATACCGGAGAAAGACCGTACAAATGTGATGTTTGTGGTAAGAGATTCAGTGACAAGTCTAATATGAGAAGACACATTCCTGTCCATAAAGGAGAAAAAGCGTACAAATGTGATTTTTGTGGAAAGTTGTTCCGTGGAAAGTCTAATTTGAGGACACACCACTATCGTGTCCATACAGAAGAAAAACCGTACAAATGTGATGTTTGTCATAAGAGGTTCAGTAAGCAGACTTATTTGAACGCACATATTCGTGTTCATACAGAAGAAAAACCGTACAAATGTGATGTTTGTCATAAGAGGTTCAGTAAGCAGACTTATTTGAACGTACATATTCGTGTTCATACAGAAGAAAAACCGTACAAATGTGATGTTTGTGGTAAGGGGTTCATTGAGAAGTCTCTAGCAAAGAGACACGTTCTCGACCATACAAGAGAAAAGCCGTACAAATGTGATGTTTGTGGTAAGGGGTTCAGTTACATGTGTCATATGAAGAGACACACTCGGGTCCATACAGGAGAAAAACCGTACAAATGTGATGTTTGTGGTAAGGGGTTCATTACAAAGTCTGATGCAAAGAGACACTTTCGTGTCCATACAGGAGAAAAGCCGTACAAATGTGATGTTTGTGGTAAGGGGTTTATTACAAAGTCTGACGCAAAGAGACACTTTCATGTCCATACAGGAGAAAAGCCGTACAAATGTGATGTTTGTGGTAAGGGTTTCATTAGGAAGTATAATGTGCGGATTCACCTTCGTGTCCATACAGGAGAAAATCCGTAATAATGTGATGTTTATGGTAAGAGTTTCAGTGACAAGTCTTAATGCGAGGAGACAGCACCTTCGTCTTCATTCAGATGGAAATGTACAAATATGATGTTTGTTATTAGTGGCTCAGTGCGAAGAAACATAGAAGAGAAAATCCTTACAAATGTAATTATTGTGATAAGGTGTTCAGTAAGTTGTCCAATTTAATTTCTTTCGTGTGAAGGCAAACATTCATCCACAACACATGGATGACTCACTACCCTAGATATTGTCCCTATTACGTAGATCGATAATGAATTATTGTTTCCCCTTATCTAGGTCCAAAATGTATGATGTTCTCGCTACCCTAGATGTCATCCCCATTAAAGATGTCCACTACACATGATTGGCTCGCTACTCTAATTGTCACTCCCTTTATGGAGAAAATATTACAGTACCTGCAATATGTCAGGAAAGCGGGGAGTATTAATTCCAATAATTTGCTTGTTTTTATTCTTATGTTAATACAATATGATAAGGACATCATTAATTGTAATTGCTGGTTTCAATGTCATTATTTGTTTATTGGGCATTACAGCATCTAGCTGATTTTTAACACAATGAAAAAAATAATGACCAGTAATAATTTGGCCTGATCACTTCTATTGTCATTATTTTATGTATCTGAATAGAGATTATACAATTAAAGATCGTTGTATGGGTATTGTTTGTTTCACTCGAGTTAGTAATTTTCAAAAAGATAAATAAAAAGCACGAGCTTCAGCTTGTGTGTTTTGTAAGTTTGGAAACGTGTCAACGTGTTTTCTTTTTACAATGTCATTTGTGTGTAATGATATGACCTAAGGTGAACTACCACTGATTGCTATGCAGAACTGACATATTCGAAATTTCCTTGACATTGTGAAGCGGCCTACAAGCGTTAGCCAATCAAAACCATTAATCTACGTGATTTAAAGAAATAGTCCCAGTCAAAGGTCACCGTGTCAACCAATCAAATGCATTTAAAGTTTGTTCCTCGTGTGGTATTAAATAAATGTTATATAACAGTTGTATTATTTCTTGCCTTTGGAGTTTAATAACACCCACGTCTGTTGTGTTCAAATGATGATTATAGCATCAAACTGGTGCCTTCGTTCGGACATCAGAAATGTGCACAAATTCTATTTGATGAAATCTATATCCGAACGATGATTATATGAGTGTTTGTGTGTACATGTAATAGAAATTCCTACTCGGCCTGAGCAACTGAATGCATTTTGATGAAATTTGATATGGGGCATCATTGAGAAAAAAACTGATCCAATGTTGTGAAAAAAGGAGGACATGGCTCTCTTTGGGTTCAAGGGACGGGGCCAAGAAGGGAAATAGAGGTAAATTATTTACATCCAGTACTCGTTCTGAACTCCTGTATGGATTTATTGAAAATTGGTCTGGAGCATTATTGGAAATTGGTCTGGAGCATCATTGGGCAAGCAGATCTAATGTATAAGTTGAGGATTTGGCTCCCAAGGATTGGGAGGGAAGGGCCCCTTAGCGTTAATATTTAAATCTCTTCTTGTCCTGAATGTCTGAATGGATTCTGATGAAATTTGGGCTTAAGCATTATTGGGTGAAGGTAATCTTAATGTTGTTTAAGTACAGAATATCATTTCCTTTGGGGCAAAAGAATTAACGCCGAAATGTTCAGAGAAAAAGGCGTATTCTATACAATTGCCTATGTATTTGCCGTAGTTAGCGATACTTCGGTTCGAATTAAGAATTCTCAGAACTTAATATTCGAAGAATGTTGGTCTATCTTGAGAGTAAAAAGGAATTGCATCAAATTGAGATATGTAGATCCCATTAAAATCATTGTCATGCCCATTAATATTAAATCTATTGCTCATAAAAGTAAGGCTATATTTGCTAAAATTGTATTTCAATATATTGCGATAATTTACAAAATATACATAGTGAAATATATTTTAAGAACTATAAGCAAAAGAGCAATGATATCTGACTTTGACAGTTGATTTGTTTATCATTTCATTTGTTCTTCTAAATAAAGTAGACATGAATATGTATTTAATGTGTCTTTTTTCCAAACCAGATCAACATGTATACATATCTTCTGTGCAAGTAGCTGGTTCACTTACAAAGAACCCTGTGACAATTGCATTGTATACTAGAATATTATGTGATATAGTAGTGTAATAAGTAAAATTGATTGATATATTAACTCGCCTGACCCCCTTTCATATGAGTTAAAATCAATTTATACAAAGTTATACTATTTCGTTTAACTACACAAACTGCACAACATTTTATTTTACACGCATATTCATATACTCCCATATGCAAATACTCGGTACATCCAATCACACATACAAGTAAAATCTGTATGTTAAACATAACTTTACATGTATATATTTTTACCAATTTCAACTATTTGGAACCATTTGTTTTCAAATTTGTGATAGTCCATAGTGATTCAAAACTGCAGAAATGGTGGTTTGACCCCCTGGGGGCCTGAGGGGCGGGGCCGAAAGGGGTAAATTCGTCTTAATTGATATAGACGGTCTCCTCTCTGAAACTAAGTAATGTATGTATGGTATATCATTCATAGTGTACACGTGTTACATTTTAGCACCATTATAGGTTGCGGATTCAAAATTGTACAAATGGTCAGGGCCAAAAAGGGTCAATTTGACTAAATTGCAAACTGTCTAGAAGTAAGCGATGAATATCAATCATATTTGACTGGTGACATCCGAAAGGGTTGGGGATTCAAAAACTTATAAATGGTCCAGCTGGCCCCCAGTGGCTGAGGGGTGGGATTAAAAGGGTCAATTTGGATATAACGACTTCTCTGAAACTAAGTTATGTACATCACTCATATCTGGTATCCTTATGCGATAGGGATTCAAAATTGTAAAAATGGTGGGGTTGACCACCTGGAGGCCTAAGGGGCGGGTTTTTCAGCAGTAACATCCCCAGGAGCGAGGCTGTGATCCAAATGTAAAAAATGGGGCTGACATATCCACCCCATTGGACAATAATGTAAAATATTGATCGATATCGTTTCTGAGTTATATTTTCGAAGCAGTTGATGTCCCCACAACAAACTGGGAATTATTAGGACACGACAATGAATACCGATATAACATTATAGTAACGTAAATCACCAGACAGGGGACAGGATAGCACACGCCAATGAATACCGATATAACATTATCGTAACGTAAATCAGCAGACAGGGGACAGGATAGCACACGACAATGGATACCGATATAAAATTATCGTAACGTAAATCACCAGACAGGGGGCAGGATAGCACACGAAAATGAATACCGATATAACATGGTCGTAACGTAAATCACAGGGGACAGGATAGCACACGACAATGAATACCGATATAACATTATCGTAACGTAAATCACCAGACAGGGGACAGGATAGGACACGACAATGAATACCGATATAACATTATCGTAACGTAAATCACCAGACAGGGGACAGGATAGCACACGACAATGAATACTGATATAACATTATCGTAACGTAAATCACCAGAGAGGAGGCAGGATAGGACACGCCAATGAATACCGATATAACATTATCGTAACGTAAATCACCAGACAGGGGACAGGATAGGACACGACAATGAATACCGATATAACATTATCGTAACGTAAATTCCAGGGGACAGGATAGGACACGACAATGAATACCGATATAACATCATCGTAACGTAAATCACCAGACAGGGGACAGGATAGACACGACAATGAATACCGATATAACATCATCGTAACGTAAATCACCAGACAGGGGACAGGATAGGACACGACAATGAATACCGATATAACATTATCGTAACGTAAATCACAGGGGACATGATAGGACACGACAATGAATACCGATATAACATTATCGTAACGTAAATCACAGGGGACAGGATAGCACACGACAATGAATACCGATATAAAATTATCGTAACGTAAATCACCAGACAGGGGGCAGGATAGGACACGACAATGAATACCGATATAACATGGTCGTAACGTAAATCACAGGGGACAGGATAGCACACGACAATGAATACCGATAGAACATCATCGTAACGTAAATCACCGGACAGGGGACAGGATAGGACACGACAATGAATACTGATATAACATTATCGTAACGTAAATCACCAGACAGGGGGCAGGATAGGACACGACAATGAATACCGATATAACATTATCGTAACGTAAATCACCAGACAGGGGGCAGGATAGCACACGACAATGAATACCGATATAACATTATCGTAACGTAAATCACCAGACAGGGGACAGGATAGGACACGACAATGAATACCGATATAACATCATCGTAACGTAAATCACCAGACAGGGGACAGGATAGCATACGCCAATGAATACCGATATAACATTATCGTAACGTAAATCACCAGACAGGGGACAGGATAGCACACCAGACAGGGGACATGATAGGACACGACAATGAATACCGATATAACATTATCGTAACGTAAATTTCAGGGGACAGGATAGGACACGACAATGAATACCGATATAACATTATCGTAACGTAAATCACAAGACAGGGGACAGGATATGACACGACAATGAATACCGATATAACATTATCGTAACGTAAATCACCAGACAGAGGTCAGGATAGGACACCACAATGAATACCAATATAACATTATAGTAACGTAAATCACCAGACAGGGGACAGGATAGCACACGACAATGAATACCAATATAACATTATCGCAACGTAAATCACAGGGGACAGGATAGGACACGACAAAGACTACCGATATAACCTTATAGTAACGTAAATCACCAGACAGGAGACAGGATAGGACACGACAATGAATACCGATATAACATTATCGTAACGTAAATCACAGAGGACAGGATAGGACACGACAGTGAATACCGATATAACATTATCGTAACGTAAATCACCAGACAGGGGACAGGATAGGACACGACAATGAATACCGATATAACATTATAGTAACGTAAATCACCAGACAGAGGACAGGATAGGACACGACAATGAATACCGATATAACATTATCGTAACGTAAATCACCAGACAGGGGACAGGATAGGACACGACAATGAATACCGATATAACATTATCGTTACGTAAATCACCAGACAGAGGACAGGATAGGACACCACAATGAATACCAATATAACATTATAGTAACGTAAATCACCAGACAGGGGACAGGATAGGACACGACAATGAATACCGATATAACATTATCGTTACGTAAATCACCAGACAGGGGACAGGATAGGACACGACAATGAATACCGATATAACATTATATTATTAGGTAACATTTTAACATTTTATTGTTATGGTTGTTTTACTTGATATTGTTCGGGATTGGGGACTTATTCTTATAAGTCAGATGCAATTTTTATATAACAAGATTTACACTTGCTTTATTTGTATGCTTATTATTATGAATTCTTTTCATTTGATAATATCTCTATGAGTTACAGTCCCGCACATGAGTCTTTGAATTTCTTTAAGTTAAATATCTTCAAAAGTTTCTTCTCATTTCTTTAAGTTTTCAGTTTCCTTTTTGTAACAGTGTCATTATTTAATGACATTGGTATCTTGATATTAAAGGTGTTTATTTTTAAAAACTTATACTTCAATAGAGCAGAGTATGTTTGCTCTAATGTGTTTTTTATATCTATATATACATATACACTCTACACGGCAAGGACAGGGTGTTGCACCGGAACCATCTACTTCCCATTGGATCTCTGCCCATGGGGAATAAGGTTGAGATGGCTCGGCCATGTCCAGCACCTCGGACAGGGATAACCCGGAGTCGGAGGTTGGAACCAGCTGTAGAGTCAGTCTCTCATCACCAGTCAACGAGTGATAGCGACAATGATTTTGATGACATGGGAGAAGATGTAGCAACCTACATCTCGAGGCCACCCATACCGGAAGGGAGTTCTTCTTCATCCGCAGACGACTCGAGTGCAGATGATGGTGATGACGAGTTGGGTGAGGAAGAAACGAAAGCTGGAATTCCACCTGGACATTTAGCAACGCCACCAGCCGATCCAGTCAACGCTCCGCCTACTCAGGATGTGCCACCAGCAGTACCAATTCCCACTCCAGTACCTAGGAGATCTACAAGGGAAAGGAAGCCTCCGAGGTGGATGCAGTCTGGGGATTTTGTCTGTAAACAGGCATGTTTCCAACCCGAGATTGCTGAGTGGGAGAAGAAAGCTATGTTTTTAATTAACATTACTGCTGGAGATATGTTTAATCGAATGTCTGATGTTGCCAGGGATACGTTGCTGCATATTTTGAAGTCTTAGGTAGGGAGTTTGTATACCTGGGATATATCTGTGTTTTTATCATTATCAATTCTTTTCCTGACTACATTGTACATTTTATTTGGCATTTTCCATTTGTTTGATGAAGTTTTTTGTGGAAGATGTGAACATCTTCTTTGAGAACAGGGGAGGTAATTTTTGTGTATTATTGAATTGTTATAGGAGTATTATCATATCGTTCATATTTTTTTAACATGATTCAAGTCTAACCGGTCACATCAGTGTCGCTAACTTAGCAGACGATTTTCAACTTCACTGGGGCTCGCTGTTGTAAGGTACCAGTAGGCAGCAGCTTTGACATTGATCAGTGAATAACCACAAAACTAAAATCCAGAATACATTCACAACCGGAAACTATGTCGATACTCCCGATTTTTTTTACAAGATTTTTTTTTATGAATGTTTGACTTCTAATGTTGTCGTGTCTTCCATTTCTGAAAGTTCGGAAACGAGCCCCTGTGAGTTTGACGACATTGACAATATTAATAATTTCGTAAAGGTCAAGAATGACGCTTTAAGTAATTTCGTGTTGACTACATTATGTTTAATTATAAAATTATACTCTCATAGCTTGTGACGTTGCTTTGTTTTTGGTTGTGGCTCCTGTAAAAAAATGCTAGCATTCGAAAGCCCTCTAGGCCGAAAGTAACTGGAGGCCATTGTTTAACCTACAGCACATGAAGCTGTATTCCTACTCTGACCGAATCACTGTAAACTGTAGTATACAGTCTCATGAATACAATTTGGTTTACTAACGACATATAGACAAATGCAACACAGAATGTAAATATATGTATATAGACATGCTCTCGTGCTCGAGTGTCCCATAATAATGTTGTTGGACATTTTGAATTCAATCATCAATAATTATGTCTCTTTGCTTTCATTTTACTGTTACCTGACTCAAACAATTTTCTCCTTGTGGTTTTACATTCAAGGTCACAGCAATCAAATATGCTTAAATGTTTAAACTTTTTTTCTCAAAATCAAAAAAGATGTCCAGTGAAGCAGGTGATTAACACAGGCCCATATGGCCTCTTGTTTGGTTGCTGCATAATATCTTTTGTTCAGTTTTTCAGACAAGGATGTCAAAGGTCATTGTCAGTATTTCTATCAAATTAAAATCAGTTGCATGGAATACTACATATAGCCAGAGACTTGTATATCAGGGAGACTCGAAACAGTCTATATATCTTACCAAATATCACGCACGCCTGTATCGGAGTGCCTCGTTCTGAAACCCAGGTGACACCAGATTCGCCGCCATATTGCGATTGGCTGCATCGCCTCGTAGCGTTTCGAAACACACTTGGATTTAAAGCTTTCTTTTTGGCCGACATTAAACACAAGTCACACGTTTGATTTCTGGTTTGGTATAATTTAACAAATCGGTGTAAAGTTTGCGTTATTTCATTGATGTTGTGAGAGGTAAAATTGTCTTCAAATTAAGGTCGATATACAAAAATACAAAAACTCGTATCGTATTGTAGGTCAAATTTACCAAAACGGTCCAGGATACTTCTTTTTTCTAGTGAAGTGAAATTTAATTTGTTGAATGTTATATTTCATTTGACATTTCATACATTGTTGTTCTTAATTTAAAATCGGTCAGACGTTTAGAAAATACGTTATTCTATATTAGAAAACGGGCACTTTCACATGATGAGGGAGACACAAATTAGCATATTATTTAAGCTGTTGGTCAAAATTACCAAAACGGTCCTGGATACTCATTTTTTCTAGTAAAGTGAAAATTAATCTGTTGAATGCTATATTTCATTTGACATTTCACATTTTGTTGTTCTTAATTTCAAATCCGTCAGACGTTTAGAAAATACTTTATCTTATATTAGAAAACGGACACTTTCACGTGATGAGATACTCGTGAAATGTATGTTAATTATATCATTGAGGTACAAACGGGAAACCATTCAATTTTCTGTTTATTTTCCATTTCTTTATACACCAACAATACATCAGACAACAAAACAATCCAGAATAGAAAACAAATTAAACAGTGCATAAATAAAAAAAAACACTTTTATTTTCATCTTTCATTTTCTTTCTTGTCGACTCTTGTCGGTAAATATAGTTTCTTGTCGGTCTTGTGGGTAGTTAGTGGAACCCGTTACCGTCAAGGAAGATAACTCGCGTTGCTGTTGTCTCCTGCACTTTACGTTTATGTAGAGGCCTGCTGTTTAGATGTACGTATAATAGGAGAGTGCATTAGGAGATATATCGCACATAAGGTAGGACACAAGTTTATAGACAATTTAGATACCATTATCGGTTGTAATGCACACAATCCTACAGTTGGCTAACACTTGTTATCCCGAACTTGGTCAGCTTCCTTATGTGTCGGGGCCAGAGGAAACTAACCAGACCAGTATAGGCCTACGGCATTGGCTCGGTTTCGGGATTCTGTGTAACATATGACATCATTAAGTGTTCATATAACTCCGGTTTTATAAGGTTTCAGAATGTACATATTTAAAAAAAATAGTCAGAAATACCTATATATATTGTCAATATATTAAGGTATTTCTGACTATTGTTTTAATATAAAACTAGACATGCCCCTGTGGGTGGACCTGAATGATGTATTTTAAGGCTCGCTTAAACGCTAAAATCGGAACCAACAAACACAGCGGACCTGAATTGGATCAAGGGAAGTAACCCTTACAATACCAAATGAACCACACCAGAAAACGGATATATAAATATATTGTTATATTTTAAACGCACAATTCAATGGGAAAAAATATGTAAAAGCGTCTGAAGATATAATGAAAGTGTCATTTACAAATATATTATGGACTTTAGGATGTTAATTAAAGATTATTTGTCTAGCATTTATCCTTAGAAACCATATATATTTATTCTTACATTTATCCTTTGCAAGGATTTTACTTCACTTAAATGTAAATGATGTAAATCATTAGTGTTTTTAGCCCACCATCATCAGATGGTGGGCTATTCAAATCGCCCTGCGTCCGTTGTCCGTCGTCCGTCCGTCCGTCCGTCCCTCCGTCCGTCCGTCCGTAAACAATTCTTGTTATCGCTAATCCTCAGAGAGTACTGAAGGGATCTTCCCAAATTTCATATGTGGGTTCCCCTTGGTGACTAGTTATGCATATTGCATTTTGAGACCAATCGGAAAACAACGTGGCCGACAGGCAGCCATCTTGGATTTTGACAATTGAAGTTTGTTATCGCTATTTCTGAGAAAGTACTGAAGGGATCTTTCTCAAATTTCATATGTAGGCTTCCCTTGGTGCCTAGTTATGCATATTGCATTTTGAGACCAATCGGAAAACAACATGGCCGACAGGCAGCCATCTTGGATTTTGACAATTGAAGTTTGTTATCGCTATTTCTGAGAAAGTACTGAAGGGATCTTTCTCAAATTTCATATGGAGGTTCCCCTTGGTGCCTAGTTATGCATATTGCATTTTGAGACCAATCTGAAAACAACATGGCCGACAGGCAGCCATCTTGGATTTTGACAATTGAAGTTTGTTATCGCTATTTCTGAGAAAGTACTGAAGGGATCTTTCTCAAATTTCATATGTAGATTCCCCTTGGTGCCTAGTTATGCATATTGCATTTTGAGACCAATCTGAAAACAACATGGCCGACAGGCAGCCATCTTGGATTTTGACAATTGAAGTTTGTTATCGCTATTTCTGAGAAAGTACTGAAGGGATCTTTCTCAAATTTCATATGTAGATTCCCCTTGGTGCCTAGTTATGCATATTGCATTTTGAGACCAATCGGAAAACAACATGGCCGACAGGCAGCCATCTTGGATTTTGACAATTGAAGATTGTTATCGCTATTTCTCAGAAACTTATGAAGGGATCTTTCTGAAATTTCATATAAAGGTTCCTCTTGGTGCCTAGTTATGCATATTGCGTTTTGAGACCAATTGGAAAACAACATGGCCGACAGGCAGCCATCTTGGATTTTGACAATTGAAGTTTGTTATCGCTATTTCTCAGATACTTATGAAGGGATCTTTCTGAAATTTCATATGTAGGTTTCCCTCGGTGCCTAGTTATGCATATTGCATTTTGAGACTAATCTGAAAACAACATGGCCGACAGGCAGCCATCTTGGATTTTGACAATTGAAGTTTGTTATCGCTATTTCTAGTGGTGTTCCGATTAATCGAGTTCGTCGAGTATCACTTGTTTGAGACGTTTGATCAATTAATCGAATAAGAAATATGGAATCGAGTTTCGTGGGAAGTGCCCTACTTCAGGTTTTATGAAAATATATTCGCCGATTTCAGATAAACATCCGCAAGTTCAGCTTGACAATGTCTAGGCCTACAACACAGTCGCTTGCGGGAAATGGTTATGCTTGTATCATACAAAATCAAGCGTCGCAATAACTGGTACAGTGTTGTAATACTAGGAGGAATGCAAACGTACCGATGACTAAGATTTTGCTTGTGAGAACATAAGCGACTAGCTATGGAAGCAACGTCAATGTATACGATCCTTCTTCCCGGTAAACGCACAGGGTCTATTTTATGGAAACATTTTGGTTTTTAATAAAAACAAGAAGCATTAGGTCTGTTAAGTACTGATACCTTAAATATGACAAAAACTATTTAGAAAATGTACAGAAAGTCGTATTCCTTCAATGGTAAGTCACAGTTCTACTTTTGTTTTCAAAGTATATTAGACTTTCGATAACGGATGGATTAAAGCATTTTACAGCCCGTGCAAAAATTTCCAATGAGCTAAATACTCCAATGAACAATCCTTTTGTTGTTGTTTTTTATGTGTTGGATAAAATTATTAAAAAAAAACAATTTTTGTTCATTTTTATCTGTGTAATAAACAAATAAACACACAGGAAGATAGTATACATGTAGCTATATATAGGTATAACAGTTATTAGTTACTGAAATTGTTGTTGAAAGCATTTCACAAAATATTGAGACATGAATAAAAAATATACATTTGGAAATTAATCAATTTTAATCGATCATCGATCGGTTACACACAAGTGATGATCGATCACAAAAATTCAACCGATTCCCAACACTAGCTATTTCTCAGAAAGTACTGAAGGGATCTTTCTGAAATTTCATATGTAGGTTCCCCTCTGTGCCTAGTTATGCATATTGCATTTTGAGACTATTCGGAAAACAACATGGCCGACAGGCAGTCATCTTGGATTTTGACAATTGAAGTTTGTTATCGCTATTTCTGAGAAAGAACTGAAGGGATCTTTCTCAAATTTCATATGTAGGTTCCTCTTGGTGCCTAGTTATGCATATTGCATTTTGAGACCAATCGAAAAACAACATGGCCGACAGGCAGCCATCTTGGATTTTGACAATTGAAGATTGTTATCGCTATTTATCAGAAATTGCTGAAAGGATCTTTCTGAATTTCATTTGTAGGTTGCCCTCTGTGTCTAGTTATACATATTGGATTTTGAGACCAGTCAGAAAACAACCTGGCTGACAGGCAGCCATCTTGTATTTTGAAAATTGAAGTTTGTTATCGCTATTGTACAGAAGTTACTGAAGGGATCTTTCTCAAATTTCATATGTAGGTTCCCCTTGGTCCCTGGTATTGCATTTTGGGACCAATCGGAAAACAACATGGCCGACAGACAGCCATTATCGCTAAATCTTAAATTTTATATATAGTTTCCCCTTGTTTGAAAAGTACTAGATCTAGAGGGCTGTTTCTGAATTTACACAGATTAGTAAGACTTAGAAGAAGGGAAAAGTAGAGAAAAGATCAATCTGACATGGAACCTATAAAGATCATTCAATGGTGGGCGCCAAGATCCCTCTGGGATCTCTTGTTTTCAGTTGGTAGGTATTAACTAGTGCTTTAAATAATTAATAGGTTTTCATCTGCAGCCCGCCTTGTGCGTATAAATGCTCGGATGTAAATCATTAGTGTTTTTTTCAGTTGATAGGTATTCATTAGGACTTTAAATAATTAATAGGTTTTCATCTGCAGCCCTCCGTATAAATGCTCGGATGTCATATGTCTGTATGCTACTCAAAATTCCGAAACCGAGCCCCTATCAGGGGCCATCGGGATAGTAGTACTACTACTACCATTCAGAATATTCTTAGTCCGAGTTTCCTCTGGGCCAGACATCATGGTGTCTGGGCAAGAGTTTCTTAACCCGAGTTTCCTCTGGGCCAGCCCGAGTTTCCTCTGGCCCTCATCAGACATGGTGTCAGGGCCAGAGGAAACTCGGGCTAGGCTATCCCAACCCTTAGTCAAACTCTGGTTGTGTGCTACAGTACATTTTCCAAGCTTGTATTTTTATTCATTTTATGTACCATTTTTTTTATCAAACATTCAATTATCTCTCAAATTTAAGCCATAGTATATTATCTCACAAATCAGGTAATACAATTGTTTATTTTTTAGTTTTATTTATTTTTAGCTCACCTGAGCCGAAGCTTTTGCTATGGGGTATCGTCCGGCATCCGTGCGTCGTCCGTTAACTTTTTTTTAACCTAATTTTCATTAATTAATTTACATATGTAATTGTATGGTTTGTAGCTGTCTGTATACACTGTATATATATCTTTAGTGTGAACATTGCTGCTAGGGGTCTCAAATTGGGGAACTGGCAGCTGACTAGCTTATCTTCAGTGTGAACATACATTGCTACTAGGGGTCCCAAATGGGGGAACTGTAGAACATTTCTTTGTTTAAGATAACTAAGCTTTTGGATTTTCTACTATCTGATACCACTTAGTTTTGATGAGAAAACCTGTTAGCTTAATCTCTGCATTAATCCATAGTATTGCTGGTTTAGGGTCACACAGGAAAACAATGAAATTAATTAGATAAAGGGCAGCAGAGGTCTGGGAATGGAGCCCTATCTCCAGAACTGCCCAGTTACCCAGTGTCTTAGCTTTAAATCACTGATAACTAGCTGTTGACAAATGTGTTTTGGGTATTAAGTGAACCTTGTGTAAATATGGTAAATATCAGAAAACTTCTGATAATTTAAACCAAATTTGGAGAGAGTCTAAAGGTTTCTAATTCATTAGTCATATACATATATATCATGTAGTGATACTGTGTAAGTGGTAAGCATGTCACATTGATACTATATTTATGTCTTTACATTGCTCTATGTTGTGACTTGTGCAAATGAAAAGTAGGAATGATGATAGGACAACATCAACTGACATCTAGGATGATAATTGCATGCTGATAGCAAATATTGCAAAATTAAGTCACTGTGACCTACTTTTTCTATGATTATATTAGGGCAACAAAAATAGACATCAAGGATTAGAAAGGCATGCCGATAACAGATATTGCAAAATTAGGTCAATGTGACCTACTTTTTCAATAATTACAATAGGGCAATAGAAATGGACATCTAGGATGAGAAAGGCATGCTGATAGCAAATATTGCAAACTTAGGTCACTGTGACCTAATTTTCCAGTAATTATGATAGGGCAATAGAAATGGACGTCTAAGATGAGAAAGGAATGCCGATAGCAAATATTGCAAAATTAGGTCACTATGACCTACTTTTTCAGTAATTATATTTGGGCAATAGAAATGGACACTTAGGATTAGAGAGGCATGTCGATAACAAATATTGTGCAAAATTAGGTCACTGTGACCTACTTTTTCAATAATTACATTAGGGCAATAGAAATGGACATCTAGTCAATATTTGTAATATTCTTTCCTAAACTGTAATTGTACATAATTCCCAATGATTCAGTATCTTTTAAAATGCATGTACTGTACAAATTTCTCAATGCTTTTAAAGTAAATTTATAAAGCATAGTAAATCTTGGTGCCTAAATCACTAGGCTGTATTGCTGATATTGTGTGTGGATCATGTATTCATTTGCAAATTATTTTTGTCTAGATTGCCTCAATAGGTTGACAATATACTGTAATGTCATCTCCAGAATCACATTCTCCAGAAACCTTAACCTTACATTCTTTGAGATAGACCCTTGGTAATATACTGCCCACCAGCTATGCGGCCATCAGCCTATAGTTGGTTTGTAGGGGGATGTAAAAAATTATTTGGGGCTATAATTACAGCAGGTGAGCATTTAGGCCTATAGGCCTCTTGTTCTTTATTTTGATCTGTGCATGTCTTTTACTATTTCAGTCGGTTTTGATAGCTCAATACTTCAGTAGAGCTAATGTTGATTTGATCGGCGCAGCAGTAAAAGCTGTGGGTATTTCTGGATTTTTTTTGGCGATTTGATGCCGTAGATCGTGAGTTCTAGACCCGGTCATGATCAGGGCATGAGTCAAAAAGTTGTCTTCCTTCATGTGTTACTATGTTATATATAGAGAATACATGGTCAGTGTCTTAAAATATAAGCTGTATTTTGGCGAGGGTAAAGAAAGACAAAAGTGGCAGGCCTTGGCGAGCCACTTTTGCCTTTCTGTCCCTAGTAAAATAAAAACAGCTTATATTTTAAGACACTGACCGTGTGTTCTATTTATCCTGCAACAGTCATCAAAAATAATAATTTTGAAGTGAAATGGTATCAATAATAATCCAAATATGTTCGCCTTTTAAACGTTGTTTCACTTGGAAGTATACATAGTTTAATTGAATCGACACACATGCTTAGATTCCAAAATACAGCTGTTTTATGTCGCTGTCGTATACAGCAAAACTATATATGGTGTGTGTATCCCGATAATGCGATTGTAGTTGCAGGATAAATATTTATTAGCACAATGTATCATATACACTATGTGTTGGTGATCCAAAGATATAGATTTAAATTTCCTGTCGTAGTTGTACCGAGAGAAATATATATATATATATATATATATGGGGCAAAGAAGTAATTCAAACAGTGTAAACAATACTGGAGAAACCACAATGAACCCTTCGGCAAACGTGGGCCGAAGGCGGATACTAGCGTGCCGAAGGGTTCATTGTGGTTTCTCCAGTTACTAAAACATTATTCTTATTGTATTTTATTGTATTTCCAGTACTTCTTATATATATTATGTGATTGTATTTGTGATTTTTTGTGTTTTGATAAAGGGGCGGATTGCCTCGAAAATTTAACAAACCTTATTGTTTACACTGTTTGAATTACTTCTTTGCCCCATATAATCATTACTACTAATTCGTATCCTCCATACATTTATGTGAGGATCCAGTGTTATCTGGATTATACTGTTCATATTACTTCTTTGACCCTTATATATATATATATATATATACACAGTATTAATATTTTGGGAAATCTTCAGGATAAAGGCAAACATGTATGTATAGCGTAGATATTTTATCTACTGTTCATTTCAGATTGAACAGACTGAGTTAATGAGATGAAGGACGACAACAAAGCAGATATAGGAAAAGATCTGAGGTGTATCTAGTGAAGAGGATATAGGAAAAGATCTGAGGAGTAACGAGTGAAGAGGATATAGGAAAAGATCTGAGGTGTATCTAGTGAAGAGGATATAGCAAAAGATCTGAGGTGTATCTAGTGAAGAGGACATAGGAAAAGATCTGAGGAGTAACGAGTGAAGAGGATATAGGAAAAGATCTGAGGTGTATCTAGTGAAGAGGATATAGGAAAAGATCTGAGGTGTATCTAGTGAAGAGGACATAGGAAAAGATCTGAGGAGTAGCGAGTGAAGAGGATATAGGAAAAGATCTGAGGTGTATCTAGTGAAGAGGATGTAGGAAAAGATCTGAGGAGTAACGAGTGAAGAGGATATAGGAAAAGATCTGAGGTGTATCTAGTGAAGAGGATATATAGGAAAATATCTGAGGTGTATCTAGTCAAGAGGATATAGGAAAAGATCTGAGGTGTATCTAGTGAAGAGGATATATAGGAAAATATCTGAGGTGTATCTAGTGAAGAGGACAGGAAAAGATCTGAGGTGTAACGAGTGAAGAGGATATAGGAAAAGATCTGAGGTGTATCTAGTGAAGAGGACAGGAAAAGATCTGAGGTGTAACGAGTGAAGAGGATATAGGAAAAGATCTGAGGTGTATCTAGTGAAGAGGATATATAGGAAAATATCTGAGGTGTATCTAGTGAAGAGGACAGGAAAAGATCTGAGGTGTATCTAGTGAAGAGGATATATAGGAAAATATCTGAGGTGTATCTAGTGAAGAGGATATAGGAAAAGATCTGAGGTGTATCTAGTGAAGAGGATAGTTAAAGATAGTAAATTAAAGAGGATGTATAAGAAAAGATTTCAGGAGTACTTTAGCTAGTGAACAGGCCATTTTTCCAAACAATAGAAATATATGCTACTAATGTGATCATGAGAACAAGAAAATCATCAGCCATTTCTGGTACTACTAGACCAATAAAAAGACAGCAATGGAATTCTTACGAGATCACACATTTGCGTCGGTAAGTACTGGATATAGATTCACATACAAATTATTATGATTGCTGCCTAGTTGCATGTGTAAGGGGAGGTAACTAGTGCTAATTCCTGTTGATGCATTTATTGTGACATTGAAAATCACCTCATTGGATAAAAATGGTCCTCACCCATTGAATACTGTTTTAGACTCTATCAGATTTTCAAAATCTCAAATGACCTATTCTAATCACATTTTTTGTGTGTTATCTGTCATGGGTCTGATGACCATTAGTAAACAATTTACATTTTTGACTTCGTAATTCTTCCCCAGAATCCACTGAACAGATTTCAATTTAACTTCACAAAAACCTTTTATGGTAAAACGTCAATCAAAAGTGTGATTTGTATGGTCCATCACCCCCAGGGGACTTATTAATTAGGGGCAGGGGTAAAAAGAGTCAATTTGACTGATATTTCAGAACTTTTCCTCTCAAGATCAAAATAAGGTAGAATCAAATGCCGTTCATAAATGGAAGGTTCTTAGGTGCTTTACCAAAACTCTGACTTTCATGACCCTTACACTGTATTTCATTTAAATAACTGTTTTGGCTATCAAGGATGGGATTACAGTTTGATGGTAGAATGTATATGAATACTTAATTTATAGTGTTGTGGTTGTTTACTGATGTCATATGTTACTCAAAAACCCAAAACCGAGCCCCTGTGATTTTCAAATGTCTTCATCTCAATAGCTAACAAAGAGGAAGAGAGGCTTATTGTTGGTGATGTTATCTGCTGGGATAAAGGGCTACCTCATTTGTATCAAATGAATAATCTAGTCTTATATCCAGGGTCACAGTTTAAAACAATAAAACAAGTTCTTGTGAAAATTTAAAAGGCTGAGAATGATGACATTGGCCAGTGATATGCTTGGACGAATGGCTGCTGCCGGTCTAGGGCATTGATATTCAAATGAATGACCTATAATAATGCTATTTTTTATTAAGGTTTTTAGTATTTTTTACAAATTATTGAAGTCAAAGATGTTTCACCTTTAACTCACTTCTCAGATTAATACGAGATGAGCCATACAGGTCCATGGGGCCTCTTTTTAAGAATGAATACTAGTATTAATGATATGATTCCAAAGTCTATGTTGAGGTTGTCATGGTTATGTTATTTATCTGTCTTACAGAGCTGTTACCTTCATACCCGAGGACCACCCAGAATTCTGGGAGTTGGTACAGCAGATGGTGAGGACCAAAACCAAGGATGAATGTTGGAAGCAGCACCAGATAGACCTGGCATCAGGGGAAAGCACTTACCCAAGGGAGGCATTCATAGAAGGTAATGACCAAAGGGAGGCAAGCATAGAAGTTACCGGCCCAAGGGAGACAAGCATAGAATTCCAAGTTACTGACCCAAGGAAGGCAAGCATAGGAGAAGGTACTGATGCAACGGAGTCAAACATAGGAGAATGCTCTGAAAATCAAGGTAGGGAAATTTGGAGTTAGAGGAGTAGGACCCAATAACGAGAATGGGGTACCCCGGTGTATACATCGATCTGTAAAATCTAAGGACAAATTACAAATTTATACCCTAAAATGTTCAATCATGGTTACCCATTACTATTAGGTCCATGCGTTTCTGTTTCTGTCTTTCTGTCCTTTCTTCCATTTGACCACTGGTACTTACATTGATATAGATTATCTCATAATCCAGACACCCAGACTTTCTTTAACTTCCGCGACGGTGATACCATGTAATATGCGGATGTGAAATAGGAGTTAAAAAGTTCCTAATGTCAAGATCAGATTATACGAGTCATCTTTTTAGAACTTTCATTCAAGAGAAAAGTGTGTGAGTGACATTTTCTACCAGACAACACGTGCACAGTTCCGAAACAACACAAACAACACCAGCTAACACAATCTAAAGGGAGATGATTTGCTATAGAAAAAATACTTCTTTTCTTGAACACTGAGTACCCTCCATGATTTAAAAAAAAATCATTTTGACCTGCACTTCACAAATATTGTTTTAAAACTGTTCAAAAATAAACAGAACAGGATACAAAACATTACTGCAGTTTAAATTGTAATATAAATTAATTTAATTCAATTATGGATTGTAAGTATTCTTAACTTGGTCGATATTGAATGATGAAATATTCAATGAATAAATTTTGGAATGGACTTTTTAACTCACCCAAAGGGCTGTGAATTTGCACCATGATGCAGCATCCGGCGTCTGTCAACATTTCCTTTACTAGTTCTGGATGTGTGAATGGATTTGGATGAAATTTGGTCTGAAGCATTTATTGGGTAAAGAAGAACTACATGTTTGTAGTTATGATAATATTGTTAATATATAGACAAAGGTTATAGCTCCCCTTTGGCTGAGAGGAGGGGCTCAATAGGGGAAATTGAGGTAAATAATTTTAATCCCTACTCATCCTGAACAACTGAATGTATTTTGATGAAATTTGGTATGGGGTATCATTGGAAAAAAAATGATCCAATGTTGTATAAAAGGAGCATATGGCTCTCAGTAGGGGGAAATACTAGTAGAGGTAAGTTCTTTAAATCCAGTACTCGTTTTGAACTTGTGTATAGATTTTAATGACAATTGGTCTGGAGCATCATTGGGCAAAGTAGATCTAATGTCTGAATTGATTCTGATTAAATTTGGGCTGAAGTGTTATTGGGTAAAGGATGTTGTTTAAATGCAGAATGTCATTCTCTTGGGACAAGAAAGGACCCAATATGGTAAAAAGAGATAAATTTTTAGCCCACCATCATCAGATGGTGGGCTATTCAAATCGCCCTGCGTCCGTGGTCCGTGGTCCGTCCGTCCCTCCGTCCGTTCGTCCCTCCGTCCGTAAACAATTCTTGTTATCGCTATTTCTGAGAAAGTACTGAAGGGATCTTTCTCAAATTTCATATGTAGGTTCCCCTTGGTGCCTAGTTATGCATATTGCGTTTTGAGACCAATCGGAAAACAACATGGCCGACAGGCAGCCATCTTGGATTTTGACAATTGAAGTTTGTTATCGCTATTTCTGAGAAAGTACTGAAGGGATCTTTCTCAAATTTCATATGAAGGTTCCCCTTGGTGCCTAGTTATGCATATTGCGTTTTGAGACCAATCGGACAACAACATGGCCGACAGGCAGCCATCTTGGATTTTGACAATTGAAGTTTGTTATCGCTATTTCTGAGAAAGTACTGAAGGGATCTTTCTCAAATTTCATATGTAGGTTCCCCTTGGTGCATAGTTATGCATATTGCGATTTGAGACCAATCGGAAAACAACATGGCCGACAGGCAGCCATCTTGGATTTTGACAATTGAAGTTTGTTATCGCTATTTCTGAGAAAGTACTGAAGGGATCTTTCTCAAATTTCATATGTAGGTTCCCCTTGGTGCCTAGTTATGCATATTGCGTTTTGAGACCAATCGGAAAACAACATGGCCGACAGGCAGCCATCTTGGATTTTGACAATTGAAGTTTGTTATCGCTATTTCTGAGAAAGTACTGAAGGGATCTTTCTCAAATTTCATATGTAGGTTCCCCTTGGTGCCTAGTTATGCATATTGCGATTTGAGACCAATCGGAAAACAACATGGCCGACAGGCAGCCATCTTGGATTTTGACAATTGAAGTTTGTTATCGCTATTTCTGAGAAAGTACTGGAGGGATCTTTCTCAAATTTCATATGAAGGTTCCCCTTGGTGCCTAGTTATGCATATTGCGTTTTGAGACCAATCGGATAACAACATGGCCGACAGGCAGCCATCTTGGATTTTGACAATTGAAGTTTGTTATCGCTATTTCTGAGAAAGGACTGAAGGGATCTTTCTCAAATTTCATATGGAGGTTCCCCTTGGTGCCTCTTTATGCTTATTGCATTTTGAGATCAATTGGAAACAATATGGCCAACAGACCGCCATCTTGGATTTTGACAATTGAAGTTTGTTATCTCTATTTCTCAAAGTACTGAATGGATCTTTCTCAAATTTCATAAGTAGGTTCCCCTTGGTCCCTTGTATTGCATTTTTGGACCAGTCTGTCCTGAAAACAACCTGGCAAACAAACAGCCATTATCGTTAAATCTCAAATTTCTTATATAGCTAGGATTCCCTTGTTTGAAAAGTACTGGAGGGATGTCTCAATTTGCACAGATTAGTAAAATAAAGGGAAAAGTAGAGAAAAGATCAATCTGACATGGAACTTATGAAGATCATTCAATGGTGGGCGCCAAGATCCCTCTGGGATCTCTTGTTAAGATTGCTACTTGTTCAGAGCAACTGAATGGATTTTGATCAAATTTGGTCTAGAGGATTATTAGGCAAATGAGATCTAAAGTTGCAGAAACAAAGAATGTGACATTCCTGGGATGAGAGAAAGTGGGTAAAATAGGGGAAACAAGGAAAAGACATCAATTTAAGTCCTCTTTCTTTTTTCGAGAATGGCATAATTTGGTCCATCTGTAGTTCAAACAATTGTTAAGAGAGGTAGTTGAAAAGTAGGAAAATAATTGAAATTTTTCTTCGTTCTTTTTCCAATATTTTGCCAAAGTTACTGAAATATCAAGGTGAGCAATGCAGACCCTCTGGGTCTCTTTATATATATATATGTATTATTGAAACAGATACTGAGCATAGTATGGGACAAGTAGAAATTGCATTCGGCCAGGTGAATTTCTACCTCTGCTTGCTCTGGCTGTCATATGAAACGTCTTTGCTAGACTCAGTGTCAAATACATGATCCTATCTTTCGTTTTAGATGCCACACATATGGCTGCAGTGGATACCAGATTTAAATTGTCTGCCGAAATATCATACGAGCAATTAGAAGAAAAGAGTAGCTTCGAGGTCAAAATATCAAAATGTGATGTTGGCGAAGAAGAAAGGTACAATTCAGGAAAGCAGAAACGTAGTAGCCGCATGTATAAAGGGAAAAGTAAGGGATGCAAGTTGAAGGATGTTACAAAGAAACAACCTTGTGTTCATACCAAAGCAAAACCATACAAATGTGATGTTTGTGGTAAAGGGTTCTGTGAAATGTCATCTGTGAAGAGACACCTTCTTGAACATACAGGAGAAAGACCGTACAAATGTGATGTTTGTGGTAAAGGGTTCAACGACCGGTATAATTTGGAGACACACATTCGTATTCATACAGGAGAAAGACCATACAGATGTGATGTTTGTGGAAAGGAGTTCATTGAAAAGTGTGACGCAAAGATACACCTTCGTGTCCATACAGGAGAAAAACCGTACAAATGTGATGTTTGTGGTAAGGGGTTCTGTACCATGTCTAATATGAGGAGACACCTTCGTGTCCATACAGGAGAAAAGCCGTACAAATGTGATGTTTGTGGTAAGGGGTACAGTGCAAAGTATGACGCGAAGAAACACCTTCGTGTCCATACAGGAGAAAAACCGTACAAATGTGATGTTTGTGGTAAGGGGTTCATTGAAAAGTCTGAAGCAAAGAGGCACCTTCATGTCCATACAGGAGAAAAGCCGTACACATGTGATGTTTGTTGTAAGGGGTTCAGTAGCATGTCTTATATGAGTAGACACCTTCGTGTCCATACAGGAGAAAAGCCGTACAAATGTGATGTTTGTGGTAAGGGGTTCAGTGCAAAGTCTGACGCGAAAAGACACCTTCGTGTCCATACAGCAGAAAAACCGTACAAATGTGATGTTTGTGGTAAGGGGTTCAGTACCATGTCTTATATGAATATACACCTTCGTGCCCATACAGGAGAAAAGCCGCACAAATGTGATGTTTGTGGTAAGGGGTTCAGTGTAAAGTTTGACGTAAAGAGACACCTTCTTGTTCATACAGGAGAAAAACCGTACAAATGCGATGTTTGTGGTAAGGCGTTCAGGGTCAAATCTCATCTGAGGAGACACGTTCGTGTCCATAAAGAAGAAAAAACGTAAAAATGTGATGTTTGTGGTAAGGGGTTCATTGAGAAATCTCCAGCAAAGAGAGACATTCGTGTCCATACAGGAGACAACAGTACAAATGTGATGTTTGTGGTAAAGATTTCCGTGAAATGTCATCTTTGAAGAGACACCTTTGTGTCCATTCAGGAGAAAACACATACAAACGTAATATTTCTGTTAAGAGGTTCAGTGACAAGTCTTAATGTGAGGAGACAGCACCTTCGTCTTCATACAGATGATAAAACGTACAAATGTGATGTTTGTTATGAGTGGCTCAGTGACATGTCTTTTGCGAAGAAACATAGTAGAAGAATCCTTACAAATGTAATTATTGTGATGAGGTGTTCAGAAAGTAGTCCAGCACTACTATATACTTATAAGGCGCACTTTCGTGTGAAGGCAAACACATGGATGACTCCCTACCCTAGATATATATTGTCCCTATTACATAGATCGATTATGAACTATTGTTTCCCCTTATCGAGATCCAACATGTATGATGTTCTTGCTACCCTAGATGTCATCCCCTTATAGTGTTCTACAATACATGATTGGTTCGCTACCCTAGATGTCTTCCCCTTATAGATGTTCACAATACATGATTGGTTCGCTACCCTAGATGTCATCCCCTTATAGATCCACATTACATGATTGGCTCGCTACCCTAGATGCCATCCCCTTATGGATGTCCACATTACATGTTTGGCTCGCTACTCTAGATGTCATCCCCCTTATAGATGTCCACAATACATGATTGGCTCGCTACCCTAGATGTCATCCCCCTTATAGATGTCCACAATACAGGATTGGCTCGCTACCCTAGATGTCATCCCCATTATAGATATCCACTACACATGATTGGCTCGCTACCCTAGATGTCATCCCCCTTATAGATGTCCACAATACATGATTGGTTCGCTACCCTAGATGTCATCCCCTTGTAGATATCCACTACACATGATTGGCTCGCTACCCTAGATGTCATCCCCATTATAGATATCCACTACACATGATTGGCTCGCTACCCTAGATTTCATCCCCTTATAGATGTCCACAATACATGAACGGCTCGCTACCCTAGATGTCATCCCCTTATAGATGTCCACAATACATGATTGGCTAGCTACCCTAGATGTCATCCCCTTGTAGATGTCCACAATACATGATGGCCCGCTACCCTAGATGTCATCCCCTTATAGATGTCCACAATACATGATTGGCTAGCTACCCTAGATGTCATCCCCTTGTAGATGTCCACAATACATGATTGGCTCGCTACCCTAGATGTCATCCCCATTATAGTGTTCTACATTACATGATTGGCTCGCTACTCTAGATGTCATCCCCCTTATAGATGTCCACAATACATGATTGGCTAGCTACCCTAGATGTCATCCCCCTTATAGATGTCCACAATACATGATTGGCTCGCTACCCTAGATGTCATCCCCATTATAGATATCCACTACACATGATTGGCTCGCTACCCTAGATGTCATCCCCCTTATAGATGTCCACAATACATGATTGGTTCGCTACCCTAGATGTCATCCCCTTGTAGATATCCACTACACATGATTGGCTCGCTACCCTAGATGTCATCCCCCTTATAAAGTCCACAATACATGATTGGCTCGCTACCCTAGATGTCATCCCCATTATAGATATCCACATTACATGATTGGCTCGCTACCCTAGATGTCATCCCCTTATAGATGTCCACAATACATGATTGGCTCGCTACCCTAGATGTCATCCCCCTTATAAAGTCCACAATACATGATTGGCTCGCTACCCTAGATGTCATCCCCTTATAGATATCCACATTACATGATTGGCTCGCTACCCTAGATGTCATTCCCCTTATAGATGTCCACAATACATGATTAGCTCGCTACCCTAGATGTCATCCCCATTATAGATGTCCACAACACATGATTGGCTCGCTACCCTAGATGTCATCCCCTTATAGATGTCCACAATACATGAACGGCTCGCTACCCTAGATGTCATCCCCTTATAGATGTCCACAATACATGATTGGCTCGCTACCCTAGATGTCATCCCCTTATAGATGTCCACAATACATGATTGGCTCGCTACCCTAGATGTCATCCCCATTATAGATGTCCACAATACATGATTGGCTCGCTACCCTAGATGTCATCCCCATTATAAATGTCCACAATACATGATTGGCTCGCTACCGTAGATGTCATCCCCCTTATAGATGTCCACAATACATGATTGGCTCGCTACCCTAGATGTCATCCCCTTATAGATGTCCACAATACATGATTGGTTCGCTACCCTAAATGTCATCCCCTTATAGATGTCCACAATACATGATTGGCTCGCTACCCTAGATGTCATCCCCTTGTAGATGTCCACAATACATGATTGGCTCGCTACCCTAGATGTCATCCCCCTTATAGATGTCCACAATACATGATTGGCTCGCTACCCTAGGCCTAGATGTCATCCCCCTCCCCTTATGGAGAAAAAATTACCTACAAAAAATTATGTCAGGAAAGCGAGGAGTATTAGTTCCAATAATTTGCTTGTTGTAATTCCTATGTTAATAGAATAATAAAGGACATCATTAATTGTAATTACTGGTTTCAATGGCATTATTTGAATATTGGGCATCAATGCCTCTAGCTGATTTTTAACTCAATAAAAAAGATAATGGCCAGTAATAATCTGGCCTGATCACTTCCATGGTCATTGTTTCATCTATTTGAATATAAATTACACAATGAGTAATCGTTGTATGGGTATTTGTTGTTTCACTCGAGTTAGTAATTTTCAAAAAAGATAAATAAAAAGCACGAGCTTCAGCTTGTGGGATTTGTAAGTTTGGAAACGTGTCGACGTGTTTTCTTTTTACAATATCATTTGGATGTAATGATATGACCTAAAGTGAACTACCGCTAATTGCTATGCAGAACTGACATATTTCGTAATTTCCTTGACATTGTGAAGCAGCCTACAACCATTAATCTTCGTGATTTAAGTTAAGAAAATAGTCCCGGTCAAAGGCCCCCGTGTCTACCAATGAAATGCATTTAAAGTTTGTTCCTCGTGTGGTATTAACTGAATGTTATTTAACAGTTGTATTATTTCTTGCCTTTGGAGTTGAATAACACCCACGTCTGTTGTGTTCAAATGATGAATCATAGCATTAAACTGGTGCCTTCGTTCGGACATCAGAAATATGCACAAATTCTATTTGATGAAATTTATATCCGAACGATGAGTGTTTGTGTCTACATGTAATAGAAGTCCCTACTCGGCCTGAACAACTGAATGTATTTTGAAGTAATTTGATATGGGGCATCATTGGAAAAAAATGACCCAATGTTGTATAAAAGGAGGACCTCTTTGGGCTCAGGGGCCGCGGTGGCCGAGTGGTTAATGTGTACCTACACTTTAACACTAGCCCTCCACCACTGGGTTGCGAGTTCGAAGCCTACGTGGGGCAGTTGTCAGGTACTGACCGTAAGCTGGTGTTTTTTTCTCCGGGTACTCCGGCTTTCCTTCACCTCCAAACCTGGCACGTCCTTACCAAACCAAACTTTGGGCTCAAGGGACGGGGCCCAGAAGGGGAAATATAGAGGTAAATTCTTAAAATCCAGAACTCGTTCTGAACTCGTGTATAGATTTTAATGAAAATTGGTCTGGGCCCTTACACGTAGCGTTAATATTTAAATCTCTTCATGTCCTGATATCTGAATGGATTCTGATGAAATTTGGGCTGAAGCTTTATTGAGTAAATGTAATATCAATGTTGTTAAAATGCAGAATATCATTTTTTGGGGGGGCAAGAGAATTAACGCCGGAATGTACAGGGAATGTGTATCCTATACAAATGCCTATGTCTTTGCCGTAGTTAGAGATACTTCTGGCCGAATTAAGAATTCTCAGGACTTAATATTCGAAGAATTTTGGTCTATCTTGAGAGTAAAACTGTTGTATTAGTGTAAAGATTGTAACTTTTTCTACTTAGGAAAAATACACATTTAACATGAATTTCAATGATGACGGCCTAAACTTTATTCAAACGAAGGAATGCCCCTTAAATGACCAGTACTGTTTGGACCTAATCATTATGTTGTGTCTATTTAATTCGCATTACAGAATCAGATTGATATTTTATGAAATAGAAGTAGAAATTGCCATTAATTATTGGGCCAGATTATTGCCATAGTCATTATTGGTTTAGTTTAGTAATTATACAATATGTGACTTCAAAGGAATTACATCAAATTGAGATATGTAGATCCCATTAAAATCATTGTCATGCCCATTAATATTAAATCTATTGTTCATAAAAGTAAGGCTATTTTTGCTAAAATTGTATTGCAATATATTGCGATAGTTTACAAAATATACATAGTGAAATATATTTTAGGAACTATAAGCAAAAGAACAATGATATCTGACTTTGACAGTTGATTTGTTTATCATTTTAATTGTTCTTCTAAATAAAGTTGGAGTAGACATGAATATGTGTTTACTGTGTCTTTTTTTCCCCAAACCAGATCAAAATGTATAGATATCTTCTGTGCAAGTAGCTGGTTCACTTACAAAGAACCCTGTGACGATTGCATTGTATACTAGAATATTATGTGATATAGTAGTGTAATAAGTCAAATTGCTTGATATATTAACTCGCATGACCACCGTGTTTACATGTCATATTAGTTAAAAATCAATTGTTGTATTGAATAATAAAAGTTATATAATTTCGTTTAACTACACAAACTGCACAACATTTTATTTTACACGCATACTCATATACTCCCTTATACAAATACGTCCATTCACACATGCAAGTAAAATCTATATGTTAAACATAACTATACATGTATATCTTTTCTAATTTCAACTATTTGGAACCATTTGTTTTCAAATTTGTGATAGTCCATAGTGATTCAAAACTGCAGAAATGGTGTGTTGACCTCCTAGGGTCCTCAGAGGCGGGACCAAAAGGGGTCTGAGGGGCGGGGCCGAAAGGGGTAAATTCGTCTTAATTGATATAGACGGTCTCCTCTCTGAAACTAAGCAATGTATGGTATATCATTCATAGTGTACATGTGCTAGCACCATTATAGGTTGCGGATTCAAAATTGTACAAATGGTCAAGGCCAAAAGGGGTCAATTTGGCTAAATTGCAAACTGTCTAGAAGTAAGCGATGGATATCAATCATATTTGACTGGTGGCATCCCAAATGGTTGGGGATTCAAAACTTATAAATGGTCCAGCTGGCCCCCAGTGGCTGAGGGGTGGGATTAAAAGGGTCAATTTGGATATAACGACTTCTCTGAAATTAAGTTATGTACATCACTCATATCTGGTATCCTTATGGGATAGGGATTCAAAATTGTAAAAATGGTGGGGCTGACCCCCTGGATGCCTAAGGGAGGGGCCCAAAATGGGTCCATATGGCAATCTTGATATTAATGACTTCTTCTCTGGAACTAAGCAATGTTTGACATTGATATTTCAGGGGTAACATCCCTAGAAGCGAGGCTGTGATCCAAATTTGTATAAATAATGGAGCTGATATATCCACCCCTTGGGACTTACAGTTTCTTTAAATACAATAATGTTGAATATTGATCGATTTCTGGGTTATATCTTTGAAGCAGTCGACGTCCCCACAACAACCCGGTAATTATACACCAGCAAATAAATGGAACATAAACATTATTGTTCAAATAAACCAGGTGAGCGTTACAGGCCCTCTGGGGCCCTTGATTTGTTTATAAATATTGTGGGGCTGCAGTGGCCAAGTGTTTAATGTGTCCGGACACTATCACTAGCCCTCCACCTCTTGGTCGAGAGTTTGAAACCAACATGGTGCAGTTGCCTAGTACTGGCCGTCCTTTCTCCGGGTACTCTAGCTTTCCTCCACCTGAAAAACCTAGCACATCCTTAAATGACTTTTAAAGGGACAAGAAACAACATACCAGGTAAATCAAAAAGTATATATAAATGTTACTTTTGGCAATCAGCAAGATATTGTTTAGAGCACTGCTATCTTGTTAGGTCATCTGACCCGAAGGGTCAGGATGACCTACATATAGTCATCATGCTTCGTCCGTCGTCGTGCGCCGTGCGCCGTCCGCCGTGCGTAAACTTTTCACATTTCAAACTCAAGTTCCACCAGTGGGATTGAACTGAAACTTGCCTGAAATGATCCTGAGATAGCCCTGACCAAGTGTTGTTTTTTTTCACGTCGGTCCGAAATCCAAGATGGCCGCCATAGCCGCCATTTTGAAAACACATTTTAAACTTCTTCTCCAGTTCCACCAGTGCTATTGAGCTGAAACTTGCCTGAAATGATCCTGATATGATGCCGACCAAGTGTTGTTTTTTTCGGGTCGGTCCGAAATCCAAGATGGCCGCCGTGGCCGCCATCTTGAAAAACACATTTTAAACTTCTTCTCGAGTTCCACCAGTGCTATTAAGCTGAAACTTGCCTGAAATGATCCTGATATGATCCTGACCAAGTGTTGTTTTTTTTTTGGTTGGTCTGAAATTCAAGATGGCCGCCATAGCCGCCATCTTGAAAAACACATTTTAAACTTCTTCTCAAGTTCCACCAGTGCTATTGAGCTGAAACTTGCCTGAAAAGTTCCTGATATGATGCCGACCAAGTGTTGTTATTTTTCGGGTTGGTCTGAAATCCAAGATGGCTGCCATTGCAGCCATCTTGAAAATCACATTTTAAACTTCTTCTCCAGTTCCACTAGTGCCATTGGTGAGGATTTTAAGGAAGGAGGGCCAACAAAGTGTTAATATTTTTCCGCCTTGTAAAATCATTGACTTGGTAGCCATGGCGGCCATTTGTAACATGATTGTGCAATCATGGTTTTCCTGAACAATGCCTATTTTAAACTTCTTCTCAAATTCCACCAGTGGGATTCAGCTCTAACTTACCAGAAATGATCCTGAGATGGTCCTTACCAAGTGTTATTTATTGGGTCGGTCAGAAATCCAAGATGGCCACCATGGCAAACGGTGCCACTACATGTATATACTTGCTACAGAGAATACATACTACAATTATATAAGGTTTTTAATTTAGAGTCAGATGACCGTTAAGGCCCCTGGGCCTCTTGTTTACTGTCTATGTGCAGGTTTTCCCACAATTACATCACTATCATTCAGTTTGTAGATTTACTAGCCTTTGTGTACAACCACTGTCTGATATCATCCTAAAAACTAGAGACTAACCTACAGAAATAGCAGAGTAGGGAATCTTAGTAAAAATTTTGTTTCTACAAACAGGTAAAGAAAAAAGAGGTTTGGAAAGAATATCATTAGACAATCGGGACTCAGAATTCCCTTTTATGACAAGCATGTGACCCCCTTGTGTGAAAAGAACGAAAAGATTATTTCATAATATACTTTATTCCGAAGTATGGGTATGGCACATTCATACAATAGATCTTTAATATAATGCAAACGTAAATAGTATTGGTATGATCGCTTATTACTGTAGGAGGCTGTGTGATGAGGTAATTACTGTAGGAGGATGTATGATAGAGGTTGTTACTATAAGAGGATGTATGATAGAGGTTGTTACTGTAGGAGGATGTATGATAGAGGTTGTTACTTTAAGAGGATGTATGATAGAGGTATTTACTGTAGGAGGATGTATGATAGAGGTTGTTACTGTAGGAGGATGTATGATAGAGGTTGTTACTATGAGAGGATGTATGATAGAGGTTGTTACTATAAGAGGATGTATGATAGAGGTTGTTACTGTAGGAGGATGTATGATAGAGGTTGTTACTGTAGGAGGGTGTATGATGAGGTAGTTACTGTGAGAGGATGTATGGTAGAGGTTGTTACTCTAGGAGGATGTATGATAGAGGTTGTTACTGTGAGAGGATGTATGATAGAGGTTGTTACTGTAAGAGGATGTATGATAGAGGTTGTTACTGTGAGAGGATGTATGACTGTCTTTCAGTTATTGGAAATCTACCATAATATTGCTTCTGCCATAGATATTCAAGAGGAATGTTGTATTGTTTTTTGTGATCTATCTAAAGCTTTTGACAGGGTATGGCATAAAGGATTACTACATAAATTAAAAAAATATGGAATAACTGGAAATTTTTTATTATGGTTAAAAGATTATCTATCAAACCGAAAACAAAGAGTTATCTACAAGTCATGTAACTCTAAATTATTAAACATATCAGCTGGGGTACCCCAGGGCTCAGTGCTGGGTCCTTTACTTTTTTTAATTTATGTTAACGATATTGCCGAAAATATGATAAGCATCAGTAGACTTTTCGCTGATGATACCTCACTGAGTAAGTCATCCCGATCTACTCAGGAGATTGAAGCCTTTATTAATCATGATATGCTAATATTAGAAAATTGGTCTAAAAAATGGATGATGAGATTTAATGCTGAAAAAACTAAGGCTATCCTTTTCTCAAGAAGACGAAACTCACAAATACCAGATATTGTTTTTCAAAATGTCAGCTTGTCATTTACTCAACACCATAAACATCTAGGGCTCAATTTCTCAAGTGATGGTAGTTGGTCTTACCACATCGATTGCATTGCCAAATCAGCTTATAAAAAATTAATTTTACTAAAAAAACTTAAATACACAGTGTCCAGATTTTCATTATCAATACTCTATAAAACATATATCCGTCCTCTTTTAGAATACGCATCTGTAGTTTGGGACGGTTGCTCTCTTCAGGACTCAGAGAAACTTGAAAAAGTTCAATTATTGGCCGCTCGAATAGTCACAGGTTTACCTGTTTATGCATCAAGACAATCTTTATATTATGAAACAGGTTGGGAACTACTTTCAGAACGTCGTAAACAATTAAAACTATCAACTATATTTCGCATTCAAAACAATATGACACCAAATTATCTTTCAGATCTTTTACCAAACTTGCGCTCTGTAGCATCTGCATATTCCACTCGAAACTTAAACGACTTTACAATCCCAAGATGTAGGACCGAATTATTTAGGAAATCATTTATACCCTCTTCTATATCCCAATGGAATTCCCTTGCCCCCACATTAAAAACCACTAACTCTCTTGTTGGCTTTAAAAATCAAATAAAACCTGATATAATCTCAACTCCAAAATTTCTCACTATGGGAGACAGGAAACTCACAATTTTACACACAAGACTTAGAAATAAATGCAGTATTCTCCAGGATGATCTATTTAGGGCCAATTTAACTAACGATCCGTCGTGTTCATGCGGAGATTTTGAAAACAATTTTCATTTCTTCTATTCTTGCCCTTTATATACACTACCTAGAAATCAATTACTAAACAATCTCAGGAGTTTAAATCTTCCAGACTTTTTGTTATATGATATTAATACCTTGTTGTGGGGAAACCCAAATCTGTCTGAAGACCTGAATAATGAGATTTTTAACTACGTATGCAAATACATTAAAGATACAGACCGTTTTTAGCACCTCAACATCTTTTTTAAGAAATACAACTTTTAATCAATTCATGCGGCAACCAGGTAAAAAAAAAAAAAAAAAAAAAATGTTGTGCAAAAATTGGGCATCGAAACAGCTGTCAACAACCAGTTTTAAACTATTTTCTTTCTATCTTTTTTTTTTCTTTTCTTATTCTCCTTTGCTTATCCTTTTCAACAGTGCTATTTATCCAAATAATAACAGTCGGACCTTGTTATCTTGAACATGAATTATCACATATCCAGATATCATAAGCAATGTATAATCCTAAAAAATTGAACACACAACTTAATTATTATTGAGTCTATATTATTAAAATTGATACAGTCCCATTTCTAGCAATCAGGAGAGCTTGAGATAACAAGGTCCAAATGAAATTGAAATTGAAATTGTAATTGAAATTGAAATTGTAATTCTAATTCACTGTAAAGTATTTACAAATTTATTTATAGCTTATATGCAGCCTTTATACACTGTAAACATTTGATGTATGTTCAGGAGAGGGCCTCGATAAGTTTGAGAACTTGTGCCCAAATCCTATTTGTCACTATAATTATGAACCATTTAAAGGCAAATAAATATGTTTAAACCAACGAATGCCTCTCTGACATTGTTGCATGTATGTTCCGATTGTGTAGATTTACATCATTACATAATTTACAATGCATTACAGATTATAAGTCATGATGACTTTCACAGTATCACAGTATATGTTTTGTGCTATTATGTTTCTCGTAAAATATGCTAACCACATCTGTCTATCTAGAAATACAAAAAAACAACAACAAAAAACAGGGGGATACCGGATACCCCTGTATCCCCCCCCCCCCCCCCCCCCCCCCCCCCCCCCCCCCCTTCCTACGAGAGGGTACTCTGTAGGAAGCCCTACGTCCTTCCGTCGGACCTTTTGTCCGACAGGGCTTCCACTTTCATTTAGGCCTGACTACGCGCCTGTTTAAATGTTATGTCAAATTTGTATATTATGTATTACTTAAAGTTAATTAATAAATAAAAATTATTTTATCTCTCATTTTCTTTCTCTTGTCGGCAGCTTCTTGTCGGTAGACTAATTCTAACCTCTTGTCGGTAAATCTGTTTTTCTTGTCGGCTCAATTTTTCCTGTCACCACCATTACATCAGACAACAAAACAATTCAAAATAGAAAAAAAATAAGCAAATCAAACATTGTATTAATAAATAAATTAAAAACTTTCTTATCGGCTTCTTCTTGTCGGTAATTCCAGCCTCTTGTCGGTAGACTAATTCTAACCTCTTGTCGGTAAATCTATCTTTCTTGTCGGCTCAATATTACCTATGCCAACATTATATCAGACCACAAAATATTCCAAAATAGAAAAAAAATCATACATTGTATTAATGAATAAAAGCTATTTTATCTCTCATTTTCTTTCTTGTCGGTTTCTTGTTGATAATTCTAACTTCTTGTCGGCTGTTGTCGGTTATTTAGTTTCTTGTCGGTCATTGTCAGCTCTCGTCGGTAATTAGTGAGACCGATATTACCAAGTCGTCGGGGTAGCTGGAACGCTTTAAAATGACCGGCGATTGGCCTGTGTTTACATTCTGATCATGTATCTTTCACACTGCCATTATTCAATCTTAAACCGCTCGCTCCTAGTTCTGACAGACGCATATGGGCATCGAATATGCAGAGCAACGTTATGTCAACATGCAACGAAACTACTTTCAACATCTTCAAAGAATTGTCGAGAGTCCGACTTCGGAAATAAGAGTAGACACTTGACATTTTGTAGGCATAGGCAGAATGGGCCTGGGATATGTTCTTCAAAATACAAGATTAATCTTATGCATCCACCGGTACGATTTTTCAACGAATTTCAAAATGAAGGACAAGAAAATGATAAGAAAAAACCGGTGAAATTTTCTACTTCCAAGGATAAGATTAGTGGTGGAAAATACACAGATGAAAACAAACTAATGCCGTCCTTTCCTATCTATGTTTTCCCAAATCTTGCTGGCATTTTTGAGAATATAATGGCTGGTTCTAGGATTAAAAAAGTGGACGGTGATCTAACGGTGCTGGGTTTCCTCACTGCTGCCAAAAAGGTAAACACAAAATTTGGAGATGGCATGTTAAACAATAAATCGTTTCATTACAATCAGATGCTTAATTTAAAAGGTTTGATAAACAATTACAATCCAATGTACACGTAGCAGAAGCCTTAAAAATCCCAAATAAGAAAGAAAATTTACACTTGTGCCCACAAATACCTGTACAAATCATTGAATTGTTAATCTATGTAAACTAATCAATCGTTATCAATGTAAACTAACCCATTGTTATCATTGTAAAGTAACCAAATGTTAATCTATTTAAACTAACCCATTGTTATCTATGTAAACTAACCTATTGTTATCTATGTAAACTAACCCATTGTTATCATTGTAAACTAACCCATTGTTATCTATGTAAACTAACCTATTGTTATCAATGTAAACTAACCCATTGTTATCAATGTAAACTAACCAATTGTTATCATTGTAAACTAACCTATTGTTATCTATGTAAACTAACCCATTGTTATCTATGTAAACTAACCAATTATTAATCTATGTAAACTAACCTATTGTTAATCTATGTAAACTAACCAATTATTAATCTATGTAAACTAACCTATTGTTAATCTATGTAAACTAACCCATTGTTATCTATGTAAACTAACCAATTATTAATCTATGTAAACTAACCTATTGTTAATCTATGTAAACTAACCCATTGTTAGTCTATGTAAACTAGCCCATTGTTATCAATGTAAACTAACCAATTATTAATCTATGTAAACTAACCAAATGTTAATCCATGTAAACTAACCAAATGTTAATCCATGTAAACTAACCCATTGTTATCAATGTAAACTAGCCCATTGTTATCAATGTAAACTAACCAATTATTAATCTATGTAAACTAACCAATTATTAATCTATGTAAACTTACCAAATGTTAATCCATGTAAACTAACCAATGTTAATCCATGTAAACTAACCCATTGTTATCAATGTAAACTAGCCCATTGTTATCAATGTAAACTAACCAATTATTAATCTATGTAAACTAACCAATTATTAATCTATGTAAACTTACCAAATGTTAATCTATGTAAACTAACCAATTATTAATCTATGTAAACTAACCAATTATTAATCCATGTAAACTAACCAATTATTAATCTATGTAAACTAACCAATTATTAATCTATGTAAACTAATCAATTATTAATCTATGTAAACTAATCAATTATTAATCTATGTAAACTAATCAATTATTAATCCATGTAAACTAACCAATTATTAATCTATGTAAACTAACCAATTATTAATCTATGTAAACTAATCAATTATTAATCTATGTAAACTAATCAATTATTAATCTATGTAAACTAATCAATTATTAATCTATGTAAACTAATCAATTATTAATCCATGTAAACTAATCAATTATTAATCCATGTAAACAAACCAATCATTAATCCATGTAAACTAACCAATCATTAATCCATGTAAACTAACCAATTATTAATCTATGTAAACTAATCAATTATTAATCCATGTAAACTAATCAATTATTAATCTATGTAAACTAACCAATTATTAATCCATGTAAACTAACCAATTATTAATCTATGTAAACTAACCAATTATTAATCTATGTAAACTAACCAATTGTTATCAATGTAAACTAACCAATTGTTATCATTGTAAACTAACCAATCATTAATCTATGTAAACTAACCAATCATTAATCTATGTAAACTAACCAATCATTAATCTATGTAAACTAACCAATCATTAATCTATGTAAACTAACCTATTGTTAATCTATGTAAACTAACCTATTGTTAATGTTTGTAAACTAACCAAATGTTAATCCATGTAAACTAACCTATTGTTATCAATGTAAACTAACCCATTGTTATCAATGTAAACTAACCAATTGTTATCTACATGTATGTAAACTAATCAATTATTAATCTATGTAAACTAACCAATTGTTAGTCTATGTAAACTAACCCATTGTTAATCTATGTAAACTAATTATAACTAATTGTTAATCTATGTAAACTTATTATAACTAATTGTTAATCTATGTAAACTAATTATAACTAATTGTTAATCTATGTAAACTTACCAATTGTTAATCTATGTAAACTAATTATAACTAATTGTTAATCTATGTAAACTTACCAATTGTTAATCTATGTAAACTAATTATAACTAATTGTTAATCTATGTAAACTTATTATAACTAATTGTTAATCTATGTAAACTTATTATAACTAATTGTTAATCTATGTAAACTTATTATAACTAATTATATAATTGTTAATCTATGTAAACTAACCAATTGTTAATCTATGTAAACTAATTATAACTAATTGTTAATCTATGTAAACTTACCAATTGTTAATCTATGTAAACTAATTATAACTAAGTGTATACCAATTGTTAATCTATGTAAACTAATTATAACTAATTGTTAATCTATGTAAACTAATTATAACTAATTGTTAATCTATGTAAACTTACCAATTGTTAATTGTTGAAACCAATCATACCCTTTTATACTGGATTATGAAATCTACAGCAATTTGTCACAGTTCGAAACACTGTCAACCATTAATTGAAAGTATTATATATACCAGACTTTTTTCCACTGGTTTGGTTTTGGGCTTTTTTTTGTCACATTTTGTGAAGAAAAGTTGTGAATTGGGGAAGAATTTTTCAGGGGTTAATTGCAAATTTTGAGAATTTGGCTTATTTCAATAGGGAATGGGGCCCAATAATGGCCCCATAAAGCCTTAAGAAAAATCCCTGAAAAGGTATATGGGCATCATTGATTAAATCATTTAATTAACATGTATTTTTGGTGGGAATGATAATATGTTAAAGAGATTATTAAGAAAATGATTATTTACTGTATATAGAATGTAATATGATTTAATTTAAAAGGGAGTGCTTAAAAATAAGTTTGAAGTCTTAATATTTTTAAACTGAAGCTAATTAATTGTGCTAAGAATATCTTTTCTCTACTTTCTTTCCAGGCTGTATTTGTGATAGCCAACCTCCTGTCGTCCGGGAATATTGATGAAGTAGAAAATTTAACAACACCAAAGGTAAAAGTCTTCAGTATTTTCATGTATGATTCTGTAAGTCTAAATCTTCCTGTTCTTTCTTGGGAAAATAAGATCAGACTTTCTCCCTTACTTCACAGACAAATCATGGGTATTTGAAAGGGAAAAGAATACTGTTAAACCGGGGAAGAGGAAAGACACAGCTCACAAGTGCTATGACGCCATGACACCACTCAAATAGCATAACGTCTTCACTTGGTGTATTGTAACCACATTGCAAATTGATTATGTCATCAATTTTTACATATATTCCAAGGAATTTGATGATAAAGTGATGAAAAGGTTACATTTAACAATTTATTACTTTTTTTAAAGCCACATACTCATGAAGAAACATATCAATGTTTACATTTTGAGCTTTCAACAGTTTTCGGATTGGATACAAGGTGTATTTATGAAAGTATACGGGAAATTCCCAAAAATAACAACTGTGGCTGCTGCACCAATGCAAGTTTCTCTAAAATTAGTCCCACAATGCAACAATGGCTTTTTTACATGCACAGTTCATACAAAACGGCGTAATGCCGTAAGTGTGGACCTGCGAAAATACAAATAGATTCTGCCAAAAAAAAGACAGAAAATTGAGTGGAATAGGCAAAATCAGAATATTTCCTTAGGAAAGGGAATGATTCATTGGAACTTAGCAAGAGAAGAAAAGGGAATTAATAGACTCTAATTCAAATTATTTTGTTCATTTACCTGGGCATTTTCTATGCCACCTATCTCTAAGGAAATTGTGGTGAACCAGTTTAAAATGCAACCCCTATAACATCATATGTTGTGTGGCTCCCGTGAGATCGGAGGGGCAGGGCCTAATAGGGGATATTAAGGTAATCCTTATAATTGCTATTATTCTTGAACAACTAGAAGGATTTGATGAAATTAGGTCTGGAGCATTATTTGGCAAATATGATTTAATGAGGTATAACTGAAGGATATGGCACTCTTAGGTCAGGAGGAATAGCTAAATAGGGCCAAATAGGAGAAAATATAGCAGAAACAAAATTTAAAATACTTTTTCTTTTTCAAGAATGACAGGATTTAGTCCACCATTGTTGGGAGAGGCAGTTCAAAAGTAGGAATATATCTAAAATATAACTTACATTAGAGTATTTTGCCATAATTACTAGGTAAGCGATGTAGGCCCTATGGACCTTTTGATCAATTTGTAACATAAGAGGATATACTTTGGTGATAATTTATCTTCTAAATGATATTTCAGGCCTTCCAGCAAATCAAGGAAAACTATTCTAAAATTCCTGAGACTCATCTGCAAGCCCTCGGACAAGATGAGGACAGAATCCTGATACCCTTACGCCATGTACATCGTGTACGACTACGCTATAAAGGTATTATTCTGATGGCACCTCTAACTATACGCCATGCACGACTACGATATAAAGGTATTGTTCTGACTATACGCCAGGTACATCTTGTACGACTACGCTATAAAGGTATTGCTCTGAAGTCTCCTCTAACTATACGCTGTGTACATCATGTATGACTACGATATAAAGGTATTGTTCTGACTATACGCCATGTACATCGTGTACGACTACGCCATAAAGGTATTGTTCTGAAGGCACCTCTAACTATACACCACATACATTGTGTACAACTACGCCATAAAGGTATTGCTCTGAGGTCTCCTCTAATAATTTGATGTCATTAAAATTTCGCCGCGCTAAATCTCCCATTTTGAACTATCCCTTGTTAGGAGATCTCCACTACTGTATCTCAAGAAGGTGGCAACCCTGCTACCTTAAGCTCATAACTGAGATGTCTCCCAACACTTGAAATAAAAATATTGCTCCTGGATCAAGCTGGAGATTTCTATGTCACCCCATCTAGATAAGAGAAGATACTATTATTCTATAAGGGATTGTACAAAAGACATACAAGTTATCAGCGCCTCACAAAAGCGAATCAAGGATGATATATATAGGATCTATTGAGGAACACAATGTTACTCATACTTACTACTGTTCCATATTTAATATTCTTCTTTCTGAAAACCCTTCACTTTGGAGTAACAAGCTATTCAGCTGATTGGCTGCATTATAATCCTGAATAAACATGGTGTTTATTTTCTTTGAAGTAAAAGATCATCCTGAAGTTGAAGCAGATGAAGCGACTCTGGAGATTGTGGTGCTGTTCGACGGATATAAGAAAAAAGCTGTTGATGAGGAGGCTAAAATTTTCACTAACATGAGAGACAGAACAAGATTTTGCTGCACAGCGAGGTGATAATAAGTGGTTTTGTTATCTCCCTTTTCAGTAACATGTGATTGCTCCATTAGTATACAAGTGATAATCATCCGCTATGTATAGTTGTCTCCCTTGACTAAAATTAGTTTTAAGCTGTCTTCCTTTACAAGTTAATAACCATAATTTTGCCTATTCTTGAATTTTCCTTGTGTTTGATTTCTAGCACATTAAATCAAGTTCTTTACAGTTAGAATCGCATGGTGATGAAAAATTCTTCATGTCAACATATTAACATTTTTTTTCTATTTTTTTTTAAGGTTTGAGCGGGAATACAGTCAATTAGATAGTACGACATGGGAAAGTTCCGCTCCATGGAAAGTGTCCGGTATTTCCTATATAATACGGGAACCTCTAGAAGAGGAAATAAAGGACTACATAATCTAAACTCTAATACACTTTAATTTAGAGGCCACTGTTATATATTAATGCCTTTTCCTCTGCAGCCTAAGAGAAACCTGGTTTAGTATCTTGTGAAATGAATAAATCCACAAAAGAGTGTTTTAACTTAAATCTTTGATCTCTTATTTCATTTTTTTATCACATGGTGGGCTATTCAAATCGCCTTGCGTCCATCACATGCACATGCAGGCTTCCCTTGGTCCCTAGTTGTGCATATACCATTTTGGGAGCAATCGGAAAAGAACATGGCTGACAGGCAGCCATCTTGGATTTTGACATTTGAAGTTTGTTATCGCTAAATCTCAGAAAGAACTGAGGGGATCTTTCTCAAATTTCACATGCAGGTTCCCCTTGCTCCCTAGTTGTGCATATACCATTTTGGGACTGATTGGAAAACAACATGGCTGACAGGTGCCCATCTTGGATTTTGACATTTGATGTTTATCGCTAGATCTCAGAAAGTACTGAAGGGATCTTTCTCACTTCCATACTTGTGCGCATTGCATTTTTGAACAAATCAGAAGACAATGTAGCCGACAGCTGACCATCTTGGATTTCTACAATTAAAGTTTGTTAGTTTGCCATTTCTCTGAAAGTGCTGAAGGAATCTTTTCATTTCATTTGTGGACTCCCCTTAGTTTTGCATATTGCATGTTAGAAGATGATATTATCATATGCTTGAAAGAAGATAGAAAAAAGGGAAAAGTAGAGAAAAGATCAGCCTTTCAGTTGGTTGATAAAGGTCATTCAATGGTGGGCGCCAAGATCTCTCTGGGATCTCTTGTTAAGATTTGAGAACTGATTTGAGTAACTTTTGTCAAATTGTAATGCTTGCTAGTATTACCATCACATCAGTTTGAGGAAAGACAGACGATCGAAGAGCATGTTAATCAAATAAAATTAATTAAATGATACTATTTTCCAACAGTTTTTTTTTCAAATATTTTTTTTTATTTTCCAAACACATATATCATCATTAACAGTCAATAATTGTAACATATCATCCTGCACACTACTGTCATCATCATTTAACAATTATCATCACCACATCATCATCGTCGTCGTCGTCGTCATTGCCATCATGCTCATCATCATCATGCTCATCATCATCATGATCATCATCATCATCATCATCATGATCATCTTCATCATCATGATCATCATCATCCATCATCATCATCATGATCATCATCATGATCATGATCATCATCATCACCACCATCATCATCATCATCATCCATCATCATCATCATCATCATCACATCACTATTTGCTGTTAAATAGTGATGTGATGATGATGATGATGATGATGCCCGTATATAATCTGACTAATACTGTGTCTTCTGACAGATATCAAGACCCAATGTGAGATGTATGACTGGTTTCTATAGGAGTGGGTGCTATTCTATCTATATTAGTTCTTGATGAAACGTTGTGTGGTTGATGTGAAATGAACAGTTGGTTTTTGGTGAAATACTACATTTTATACTGATACATGAATATTAAATACGACATTTTATACTGATTTGAGAAATACAATATTACTACATTTTATACTGATTAGTGAAATACTGCATTTTTTAGTGATTGGTGAAATACTTCATTTTATACTGATTGATGAAATACTACATTTGATACTGATAGGTGAATACTACATTTGATACTGATTGGTGAAATGCTACATTTGATACTGATTGATGAAATACTACATTCGATACTGATTGATGAAATACTACATTTGATACTGATTGGTGAAATACTACATTTTTTAGTGATTGGTGAAATACTTCATTTTATACTGGTGAGTGAAATACTACATTTAACACTGATTTGTGAAATACTACATTTTTTAGTGATTGGTGAAATACTTCATTTTATACTGGTGAGTGAAATACTACATTTAACACTGATTGGTGAAATACTACATTTGATACTGATTGGTGAAATACTACATTTGATACTGATTGTTGAAATACTACATTTGATACTGATAGGTGAAATACTTCATTTGATACTGATTGGTGAAATAATACATTTGATACTAATTGGAGAAATACTACATGTTCTACTGATCCGTGAAATACTACATTTTACACTGACTGCCGAAATACTACATTTCATAGAAATTGCAGAAATACTTCATTTTCTACTGATACCCGAAAAACTATAATTGAAATTTTACATTTTATACTGATTGGTGAAATACTTCATTGTATACTGATTGGTGAAATACTACATTTCATACTGATTCGTGAAAACTGCATTTTTGTACTGATAGGTGAAGTGACAGCGACAATAAAATACACTTCAATCTATAATAACTACGAGGAAAATTGTAACGAAATTCAACACTTTTAACAGTTAAGTAGCTTCTGGCTGTAAGAAATACCGCAAGGCGCTACGTGTTACTTAACACTACAGAGGAACATTTCAAGTCTGTAGCTAAGAGACTGGGCACCATGGACGACCTCAAGGTCAGATGGAGGTCACAACTCACTCACTTGATGTTTTCAGAAAGAGGTCTACATGTAAATAGACATAAAGAAAGTACAAAAATACAGACTTAAGATATGTTATATTCAATCTAATTAAAATCTAGATGGTCATTCTCACTACGTTACATGAACGTAGTGAGAATGACCATCTAGATTTTAATTAGATTGTGTTATATTTATCCAACAATTAGTCCATACTTTTGATAAGCTCTGTTAGTTTGAACATTTTCAGTTTTGTGTCCCCTTTTGGCTCACAATAAAGTGACCCATTATTTTTCTAAAGAAGACAAATTATTTAACGCTGCTCTGTGAGACAAGTGACTTGTAGTGAACAGACGAAGTCTAGGTATAGTATTTCATCCTGATCGGCACGATAGAAAGATCCGTCATTATCATGTATTTACGAAGTACAGGTATCGGTTTGCGATCATAAGGGGGTAGGCGCGGACCTTATTTTTTTTATCTTACATTTATTTTTTGTGACCTACGTCCGCGCCTACCCCATGTGTTTGCGATAAGAAAACGTGACATCTAGTGATTAATCAACAAGCATCACAGTGACAGGGTCTCATTGTCATCTAGTGAAGAGACATACTGTAATCCTACCCGCACGTCCAGGTACGAGCTGAGTCCTGTAATTACCCTAACGATGAAACCTAAAGATAAACAGTGTAAAGTCAGTCACTGTTCCACCCTATACAACCCCGAACCGGTCACAGGTATTGAAGGTCAACGTTAACAATGGTATTCAATCTAACCCGTATTTCACCCCAAACTTGTATAGAGTCGATGTGTAGGGTGCTTAAGGTTCACTATTTAATCCACAATGGACGGAAGATGTACTACACCAATGTGTTCCCCAGGATATGAAAGATTTTTGAAAATCTATCGTTATACCACCATGGATGACGACTGCAAATGCATTTCACACAGACATACACGGAAGCATCTTAAGTGCTATTTGTTTTGTTTATTCACGATATTAGAAGTGACTCTTGTAAAGTAATCGTTGATGTAATAGAAATTCAACTTAAGGATAATCATGAGATCTGCAAAGGTAAGCTATTTTTTCATTTTGTACTTACTCAGCATGTTGATGGTTTATAAGGAATATATATCATATGCTTGAAGTCCATAGGTACAATGTATATTGTCTTGATCTCTTCCCAAACGATAATCTTGTCATTTGTGGAATCGGCACCAGTATTTTCTTTTGAAAACGGGATACTTACATAGATTAATGAAAAAACAATAGTAAACAAAACTAACATATATTTTGACACTTCATATACAAATTCAACTATTGCAATAACATGTTTGTATACAATTGTGTAAATTACTTAAAATATATCCTTCAACATTGATGTAAAATCACAAATGCATCCTTAAATATTGATGTAAATTGATGTTAAATCACAAAATACATCCGTAAACATTGATGTAAAATCACATAAAATATATCCTTAAATGTAAACAAGAGTTGCGAAACAAATGATATCGACTTATATTAACCACGCTTGTTGGCCATGATGGAGGCACGCGATATGGGTCTTACTGTGGGGGGAAACCGGAGTACCCGGGAGAAACCCACGTGGTCAGAAAGGCGACCCCATACCTTTTCAAGTCAGATCGGGTAAAATATCTATGCAAACATCGGTGTAAACTCACATCAAACATCTAAAACATCGGTGTAAATCACATAAAGATGTCATGTTAAACATTGTGTAATATCACATAAAATATCTAGTTAAAAATCGGTACTTAATCACACAAAATATCTAGTTAAAGATAGGTATCAAATCATACATTGTATATAAATATCTAGTTAAAATTCTGTACTTAATCACACGATATATCTAGTTAAAGATAGGTATTAAATCATATAAAGATATCTAGTGAAACATTGAAATTGATATTTGAACATTGATATAAGACAATTAGTATATTGAAATATTTATTTAGTAATTAATTATATAATCATATAAAAACACTTAAATGCGTATTATTGATTTGACCACAATTATATCACAGTCAAAATCACAACAAACAAATTGAATTCAAAGCAATGAAATACAAAACATTTAAAACAAAATTAAACTAAAAAAATGGGCAACATGGATATTTTCGATTGCAGAAACAATTCAATGTAACATTAAAATATAAACTAAAAATGGACAAGTATGAATAGTTTTTAATGTCAGGATGCCTATGGCAAGCCGTTTTAACATTTAATCCCATTTCCTCTTAAGGGGATGTTTTTTTTTCATTTAAGTGAAAAAAGAATTTCACTTAAGTGAAAAAAACAATGCAAATAATTTATTCACTTTAAGGTGAAAAGAATTTCACTTGAGTGAAATTCTTTTTCACTCAAGTGAAATAAAACATAATGCAAATAAATGTTAATATCTCTTAAGGCAAAAAGAATTTCACTTAAGTGGGAAAAAAACTATATGCAGACATAATTCAAAATACTTGTCCCTTAAGTGAAATTCTTTTCATCTTAAGGTAAATACAACTGACCATATGTCCATAAAGTCACTCTGTCCTCCTTTCCACCCCATGGTATAATGGAATGAACCCTCCCCTTGGACCCGTCAACTAAGAAACAGTGTGAGTAAACTTTAACTTTGACACGTTCTTATCACTTATCATAATGGAAATAAATAAAACATATATTTAATGGAAATTAAACATAAGTGAAAGTAAATCATATGGGAAATAGTATTGATTTTACTAACAACAAATGAAGTAGAGAAAAGGACTCGAATTGGTAAGAAATTAAACACTCAATGCTTGGTCAATAGATGGACTAGTCCATATCTGATTCATAAGAGTGGGTATCCGATTTACTCCACAACAGCATTTGCATTATGTTTTATTTCACTTAAGTGAAAAAGATTTCCCCTTAAGATGAATAAAATTGATTTCACTTAAGTAAAATTCCTTTTCACTTAAGTGAAATAAAACATAATGCAAAAAAGTCTTTTTACCTTAATGTAAAAAGTATATTGTACCTTAAGAGGAAATGGGATTAAATGTTAAAACGACTTGTCATACCTGCCGTTATAGGACTCGCACAACTAAATCAGCCAATCAGCTGGTGTTTCACGTGAACCAAGTCTCCGAGGAAAAATGTGTTTCTTAGGTTTGTAGCTGTTTTCCCGAGTAATTAATATATGAAATGAGTACTTTCTATTCACGAGAATAAAGTGTAGGGTCTTGAGGTTTGGAAAATCAAAAATATACACTACTAATGAAAATAGAATGGCGTAGGATTCGAGGTGTAAACAGGCGGGAATTCCACAGGTAGGGGTTCCCCATTGTACTGTTAATGTCAGGGTTACTGTCTTCCGAGTACCCGTGAACTCTTATATGCCATCAAACCTATGCAATAACAACATTTATCCGATAGAAAAAACTTCAAACTTTAATTTGATATAACTTTCACATCATTTGAACTTCAAACGAGCGAATAAAGGGATTGGGACACTAGTAATAACTTATAGTAAATTATTTAGTTGTGGGAGTCCTTATAGTCGTGGTGGGAAAATGTTGTTCGTGACACTTTTGTTTCCGACTAACAATTCCTCTTTTCTGTCATACAAATGATATATACACCCACAGCCTAATATAGTTCCTATTTTGATAGCAATTATTGACTCGATTTAACTGATGTTAACCGTGTTTACTGCAATTATTTAGAATTGAATATGAATGTTTGGTGCTCTAGACTATTTTAGAGACTAAATATAAACATTTTCCTCGTCAGTATATGTAATTTTGTTGGCGTAGGATTACGTAGTTCTGTCTCGATCCTGCCTTGAAAACAAAAGTAAAAATAAATCAGTCTGATCGTCGTGGAAATTTACATGCATTCACAGAGAAACTATCCACATGTCTTAGACTCATATGTTCATCCTTAGTTTATATGCAGGAACATTTTATATAAGCCTAAAACCAACCCTATATACGTAGTCAAATGCACCCGAGCATTCCACAAGATAACTTCAGCTGTCACGTGACTCATCACTAATCGGACAAAATGGCGGTTTTGTCTAATATAACTAAACCTACGACCGTTCGCAGTTCCATATTCATTTGTATGTCGCTAGAATACGCAATGAATATCACCAGAAATTGAAGGCAAGTTGAAACAAACTACTTTGCCGTTTTTTGTGAGGATTTTATTAAACAAGGTTTTTATTTGTTTATTTGAAAAGAATCTAATGATTATGATCCGTGACTGATGTACTGGCGTTGATGTCAAAACTGGATATGTCTCGTCAGACAATGCGACCGCAATTTTCTATCGGAGTTCAAATATGTTACTAGGGGTCATAAAATAGATGTTTGCTAGGCCTAATTAACATCTTATTGTATACATAAAATTAAAAAACTTAGGCTGTGTAGACCGATTTGTCGTTCAGTTGATTTTTTTCAAAGTTTACAAGCAGCTTTACTGATCCAGGAGTATATCAACAATCTTCCACAAGCATTAAAGAAACAGGGAAAGTTGTCAACAGATAAATATGTTATACATGTACATGTTTTCTTGAATATATATATAATAGGAATAACCAGATTAAAGACATTTCATCTGATACAAATGTAGCTGTCTGACTATAAAATCCAATTTTAAATTTCTTATTATATGACCTCAGACCCTGACGTTTCTCAGGGCCTTTGGCCCTTTGATTATAAACATGTTTTATGTATGAATTCATTTGAGGTAAATACTTTGTTGACATAGTATACATTTATCGACAATTTTGTTCATGTGTGCTTTCAAATCACATTTGCTTCTGAAAATCGTGTTTTATACGCAACATTTCTAATTAATCATTTACACGTCTTTTCAGATAACTGGAGTCATTACAGACTCTACCACATGTAGCACGCCTAAACTGTTGATAATGAGTTTTCATGTGTCTTCAGTTTGTTTTTATTAGAACAACAACATCATCCACTATATCTTTCAAAATTTTCTGACACTTTCTATAGCTTGTTCGTCTCCACTAGATATTGAATTCAGTATTTAAATCGTCAAACTATTGTAGAGCCACGGTTCTCATTCATCCCCTCTGATACGACTCTCATTAGATTTCATATCTCAAAGATAACAATCTCCGTTTGGTTTTTGTTTTGTATAGGTGTGGTACTCTTGAGGGGGACGAACCGATCCTTCCCATTGGTTGATTGTACACTGGACGTATCGACATTCATCTCATCGGGTGGGGGTGACTTCATTCTTCGTCCTATCGGAGCTTCTGTCTGTGTTAGAAAGGTTGGTTAATTCTACAATGCATTTTGTCGTGGACTTATTCATTTCGTCAGACGGTATAACATTGGATGAAATGACGTCATCTTTAGGGTAGCTCATGCTATCCGATAAATCGCCTGGTTTTAAGATGATGGCGTCATATTGTGACTTTGGTATCAATATCCTTGCTCTAGCCGTATCAAATAATTTCTATAGAATATGTGTTATAATAAAGCAAGTAGTCTTCATCGCCTCTGACGTCTTATTCCTTCCGTTAACACCTTGCGTATGACCAATTAATATTTAGCTAAACCTGTTTATCCTCATTAGTTATGGTGATGTTGTATGTTGCATCGTTATGAATTATTTCCATTAAAAAACTGTTAACGTTAATAAGTTCACTTTCTTCTGCTTGTCCGATGCTTTAAACCAGGATTTTAATAAACCCTCCTTTTTTAGGACAATACAATACCGTGTCTTCTCCCGACTAGATCCTTGAGCGACGTAGTGGTACTTGGGAGCGAATGGCGATGATATTCACGTTCGAGGTCGAAGGTGAGACAGAAATTACTCGCACATATTTCCAAACTAACACATACTCTCATACTACATATATCATACATTCTGATAACATAGAGTTTCACTCACAATCTATAATTCAACTTATAATTTAACAAAATTCTCTCATACATACACAAATACATACTTCTACTAAGGGACACAACTCTCAAACAAAGGTACATAACTCGCAAAATCCGTTCCCGTTACACATAAAACACCACAGAAAATTGTGAACAAACGTCACACACCCAGCACACGTGTTCGCTATGTGTAAGGAACACTCAACGAAATCACAAAGTTGCGTTCATTAACAGCATGTATGTCTGTAACGATGTTACACAAAAGAAAACAAAAGAATCTATTGTTTAAATTCAATGGACCTATTGTTCGATTTCTATAGACTATTGGTATAGACAATACATCAAAGGGAATTGTAGTATCGTGATAATAGATTATATTCTAGTCAAGGGAGATAACTCCAACAGTCTTATATAACACTTAGTACGGTCAGCGTACAATCTATGTAGAGTTATCCGCCCAGAAGTATTCTGGGATAGTGTATAACAAGATGGCTGAATAAACACATGTTGAGTTAAATCTGCTTGGTCAAGTTGTGCGTACAGATCCTACAGGAATCTATTGTTATTGATTTAAATGTCTATTGTTATCGATTTAAATAGGGGTATGGAATTTTTGTTAGGGGGACGCACAGGTGTTAGAGGTAATTGATCGGGAAAACAAATGAGGTCAGTAGGGAAAAACCTGGCGTTTCAAAAATAGACCATGTATCTGGGCTGAATTTAGCGTGTGACCCCTAGGGAAAAAAAACATTTTTTTACTTGATTAAAATAGAACTGTGGATGGAAATACTCGATACTCATAACGACCTTAGGGTTTGAATTAAAACAAAAAATGAAAACCGTTGACCAATCAGCTTATGTTGGTGTTATTACTATGGCACTATGCACGATATTATAAGCTAGCATGTGTCAATTATAAAAGCATTTGTATAAAACGTTGTACACATCATTGCATCTTTGTCAAGAAAGAACACGGTTCCTAAATTTCACCTTAGACTTAGCATTGACGGATTTAGCAACACTCCATTTTATGTGTTTTCACTGAACATTTTAATTCATCACAAATTACTGCTGAAATCATTCGAGTTCACCATTTACTGTTGAAGACTGTCATAAGAAAAAAAAACAAATCAAGAAAATATCAAGGTACGTGTTTTTTTTTATTATCCTTCTGTTTACAGGTAAAATTAATAGTTTTTTTTATCACAGCAAATACATGAGCTGTTTCAGTTCCTTTTCAACTTCACATAACTTTCTTTCCACATTATGCTTTTCCTTCATCAATGACTCCTTTTTACTCAACAGGTCTTCTTTCCTGTTAAGTAGAATATTCCTACAAAAAAAAACAAAATGAACTGTTAAGTAACTTGGAAACATATTGGTTATATGCTGAATACACGATGAATATACATATTTGTTATGTGCGGCTTTCATGTCTGCTATAGTAATTTATACTTTTTGTAATTTATTCTCATGTAATATTCAAGTCATTGTGATTCAGAAATACATATTACACATGTGTTGACTAACGTATACCTGACACGAGTTCGAGCATACATGTAATATATATTTAAGCATCGAATAAACGCATACATATATGAGGTCTTTAAAATGTGCTGTTTTTAGACTGCGTCAACGTGGTGATCTAAAACACTTGTTCATTGCGCACCATATGTATCATACCTCATCGAGATTAATATTCATCAAACGTTTTACTGAATTTTTCTCTGGTGATTGATCGTCATCCGAGATCACTATAATATCACTATATTTAGGTGTAGACGCTACTATTTCTATTTGGACAATGCTGTTATCGCACCTAATAGAATCACTAGACCAAAATGACCCGTATGTTATCAGTCCATGTCGTACCTTTATCAAACAGGACAATCACTGAAAGAAGAGCAAATAAATATTACTGATAGTGTCAACTGGAAAACTATAACGAGCAATTTTTCCACTTTTCCAATCAGTCCAAAATGTTCAGTGGAATAGTTAGTGCAGTCAACAACATTCATTATTCAGAAAAATGTACAGAGAATGACTGTTAAGCTCACTTGACTTCACGATTAAAGGTCGTATAAAAGAAAACTGACTTTACGAATCAAGTACAGAGATTTTAAGGTAATTCTGACCGGTCGATTTATTTATACAGCGTAGTAGAATGTTATCACTATCTGGACAGGGTAAGGCATTTCATTCACAACAATTTTGTAAACATTCGTCCCACACGCTCGTACACACGTGTAAGGTATGCCTACTAAGACCTCAATGAGATCCTAAGAGTTTTGCCCCTTTGAGTAGAATTTTGAAGGAAAACATTTATTTATTTTCAGATGACCAGCAAATTCATCTGCTCCTGGCTTACTTTTGTTGACTATGAAGACTACAGTGAGCACGAGAACACTCATTTTAATATCGATTTTATGAATGGGGTGCAAAGGAAATATGTGTTCCCTGGACTCAGTCACATTCAGTCACCGGTGCCGGGAGCCAGTCACATTGAGTCACCAGTGCCGGGAGCCAGTCACATTGAGTCACCAGTGCCGGGAGCCAGTCATATTGAGTCACCAGTGCCGGGAGCCAGTCACATTGAGTCACCAGTGCCGGGAGCCAGTCACATTGAGTCACCAGTGCCGGGAGCCAGTCACATTGAGTCACCAGTGCCGGGAGCCAGACATCATAACATGTAAGCGTGGTTACTCTTTACTACGTGACCCCGACTGTAAAGTATGTAGAGACGACAAAGACCCTTGTCAAGCTTGTTTGCGCTGCTCTAATTGTAACCAGAGCTACTGTAGTAAAAACCAACATACACCAAACTTGGTGATCGCCCACACTACATGTGAACTTTGTATTGACAATGGTGACATAAGGCCTAAAACTGAATGTAAAGGATGTGGAACAATGCGTCTGAAATGTAGTGCCTATAATAAAAAGGAAACTTGTTTTAACATTAATCCTTCTGAAGGGAGGGCAAATAGGTGTGCAGTTGTGTAATGCTAAGAAGATAGCGAAAAACACCGCAAATAAAGCCAAACGCATCGTGGAGGATTTTTGTCGGAATGATTAAAAATTTAGAAAGTGTTTTCGTTTTTGTTTCCTTCAGATGACACTCTCAGATTTATTTATTTGTTCTTCTTTCAGTGAATGTCCTGTCTAATCATGTGGTGGACAATAGCTGATAACCTGTGCGTTGTTTCATTTTGAACCCCTAAATTAGAGAGCCTCCTCATCCGCTATGTGTATTTTGATAAACCATGTGAATGCTGACACTATTTCGACGTAAAATTAACCTTATGCCCTTTGTGACATTTTTCTGTATACATAAGCGTTTGCCAGAAAGTGTGATACAATAGGTACATCCTGTCTCTCTGTGATGCTGTCTCTCCTAATCAACAACTTGATGAAACTTGAACATTTTCAGAATTATTCATATCATTTTATTTATATAACGTGAAGGGCTGAGGTGACCATGGACCTCACCTTATCTCTCTGTGCTGACATTTTTCTCTCCGTTATCAACACGTTAATGAAATATCAATTTGTAATTATTTGCTCCGTAATAAAATACCTACTGGCCAGAGACCACCTGAGATGACCTAATTTGAGGTCATCGGCCTTATCTCTGCACGACCCTGTCTTAGTTGTTAAAATACATTGATCATTGTAAGATACAGATATTCTCATTGATCAACTACCCATGTATTAATCTGAACGATTCTGATGAACGAATAAAATTGTTTTCCTCCAAAAATCGTCCGAAACGATTGGTTCACATGGCTCCATTCAGTATTTTGTTAATTTATTAAAAAGTAGAAGACTTCTTGATATCTGTCCAGTCTTTTAGTAAAAATCCTCCGGAATCCAATGTTCCGACGTCCACACTGAAACTTTCATTCAATGACACGCCCTAGGTCCGATTTTTGAAGCGTGTTCAATAACATTATTAAACATTTTCTCTAACTGTGTTAGCATGGTAGATATCTTACCGCCGTTTTTATTGTTAGTTAATACTACCTTATAATGTACATCTTTGACGGTATTTTTAAATGTCCGTTCTTTTATTTTAAAAAAGTCGTAGTTTAAGGTGTTTTGTGCTGTTTCCCCGTCTCCTGACTGTGAAGCATCCACAGACTTTGAGAAAAAGTCAGGACGAGTTTTACGCTCTGGGGACTGAATATGACTGGGTCCCGCGAGAGCTGGTAAAATCAGGTTTTGATTGGGACCCTCTGTCGACGATACAGTTTGGTGAGGTGTCTTTGGTAGAAAGGTTTTCTGTCGTTTCGGTGTGACTGATTGCTCTGATGTTATTGTGAGCCGCTTCGTGGTTACCATATTCTTCATAATCCATGAAGTGTCCCCAAGGACAAAAAGAGCACAAGTACTCTCTCTGAATGCCATTCATAAAATCCATATTGAAATGCATATTTTCATGTTCCCTGTACACATCAGATGATCCGAAGTCATTCAGTCTACACCATGAGCACATGAATTTGTCAGACATCTGAAAAGATAGGAAATGTTTTCTGTCAACACTCTATTCAAGGGGGACACAACTCTGTGATTTCATCGATGGTTCAGTACACGTAATTTACACATGTGTGTTGTGTGTGGGAACGTTTTGTTTACACTCTGCCGCGGTGTTTTATGAATGAAGTTTAGCACACATAACCTCGCCTGGTGTGCCAGTCTTCGGCTACACTGCGAGATGATAACAACTCAATGTTAATTCTTAGCTTGACTACGATGGCGTTTGTTATTAGTTCTTGTCATCTGCTTGTAATGTTGGTGATTGATATTTGATGTTTATTTGATTTTATCTCTATCTCTGTCAATGTTGTTTATTTTTTATATTAAAAATATGACTTCGCTGATGCCCACTGTTAAATCTTAATTGTCAATGATAGACAATAAGCTTTACATACATTTTTTTGTCTCTACAATTGGCCTTACGGTAGTCTGTCATTTTTAAAATAGCACGTGTCCCGAGGTTACTATCGTCCAGTAAATTGATTTAATCATTCTTGATCCTTCGATCAACTTTAGTGCATTCTGAAAAAAAGTTTAATTGGGAATGTTTTCATTAGAGACACTACAATAAGGTGTCTCAGATCTAGTAGAAAGTAATAGACATTACTTCAAGTACAGGATGCATTGAAGTTTTCTTTTTTTTCATTCTTCCAATAAAAACAACACCTAGAGTTTTCATTTTTAACAGTTTTATTTTACAAATCAAACAAGAAACATCGTTACATATTCAAAACCCGAGTCATCTGTCGTGTTCGAGGACGATGAGGGGTTGGTGGTGTTGACGGGGGAGGAGATGATGCTGAACGCAGAGGATGGAGGGGGATCAAACTTAAAGTCGGGGATGACACGGACCTGTTCGCCATGACAGCTCTCGCACCCATTTGTGGGGATCCTCTATATTGTGATAACAGATGTCGTGGGGTTGATGCGGAAGTCAAATTAGTGATGAAGGTCGTTTCATCAAATGATGATGACGATGAATGACGGTACCGTCTGTTGCGTCGCACATAGCAGACAATGCGTATGGTGATACCAATGATCAACATACCTCCCAGCATACCATTAAAGGACACGGCTATGAGGAAATCTGAAATAGAAAAAATAAAATAAAAAAGGGGTAAGATATAACCTCTACCATTTTTTTGATTATTCGTTATCAAAAACTGAACATTGATAGTTATTATAAACTTTTAACTGACATGTTAGCATCATCATCATCATCTTATTATTTTTTTAATTAATTGATTTTTAATTGACAACATGAAAAATCAAATGGTATGAAAATCATACAAGACATACCTTGTGTGTCAGGGCCAGGGTAGGAGAAGTGGGAGCGGTGGTTCTAGCTGTGGTGGGGGAGGCTGGAGCGGCGGTTCTAGCTTTGGTGGGGGAGGCGGTGTTGTTACCGGTGACTTGAGTTTTTAATGAATCTGTAACAGATATGCAGAGAATTATTTTCAACATATGTATAAATTAATAAAAATTGCGTGTATCCATTAGGGCCATTTAAAGTAAAATCCAAACAAATAAATGTTGGGGGTATATACGTATTATTCAATTAGATTAATGAGAGCAAGGAAGTTATAATTACCATAGAGACAGATACATTCATGAACTTTTAGGGAGTGATGTATTCTCTTTATCATCTTTTTATCTTTACTCCATATCAGTACATCGTTGTTTAAAATATATATATATTCCATCATATGACAAATGAACATTTTCTACCTACCACAATGTCTCTCATTTTTTCCGGGGAGATGCAGGCTCACTCCTTCTCCACATTTGAAATTAACAAAATGCTCCTCCGATTGAAAAAAGATATCGACATACCGGTAGGAGACTACCCTTTGTAGGGTATGTCCGGCAAACTCTGTCCCGTTAGTCCGTAGTATTATGCAGGTACATCGAGTTTCCCTGCAGTCCCACACAGTACGGATGCTTTTGCAATATAGTCTTGCCGTAGGGCAAGCGGAGCATGCGATGAACAAACTGACCAGAAGAGTTTGACCAAACATCTTGGAATGACTGAAATTTAGGAAACTTGCTTGTTTTATTTTTCATTTGTTTTTTTCTCTCAACGCTTGTCCTGTCTAATTAAGGTGTGGTGGGGGGGACACAAACTGATAACCTGTGTGTTATTTTCCTTTTTTGACCCCAAAGTAAGATCGACTGGAAACCATCATGTCATTTATATTTATCTATTTATGCGAATGTCCTCACATCTATGCGAATGTCCTCACTAATCAACGGTAAAATGAAACTGATACCTAGATGTGTGATGATCTGTTTTGCCACAAATCAGGTGTGAATGAGGTATGTGACATTTTTCCGTATACATAAGTGTTCGCCAGGAAGTGAGAAAACAATAGCTACATTCTGCCTTTCTGAAAAGTTGTCTCTTCTAATCATCAACTTGATGAAAACTGAACTTTTCCAGAGTTATACATATCAATTTGTTTATAGAACGCGAAGCGTTGAGGGTGACCGTAGACCGCGATACTGTCCAATATGACCTCCTCGACCAAATTACGAGGTCATTTTCGAGCTGAGTAGAGACACACACGTTGTCCTAATAACCATAATAGATAAGAGTATAATGTTTAGGGTGGAATCTTTTTTAAAAGAACAGGGTAATTGGTACTATGCCTCAATTCATTGTATTGAAAACATTCTGATGAAACGAATAAACGCGCTTCCCTAACAAAAACAAAACCTAACAAAATGACTGATTTCAATAAAATGCTATCAATGAATATATCACGATAATAAAATCAGATATTAATAGAAGAATAAACTTGTTTCACTTCAAAAAGAAAAAAAAAACAACGATGCAAATTGCTTCCCACGAAATTCTATCGATGCTATATGATAAGAAAATCGGATTCTGATTAACGAATGAATTTCCTTCCCTCCGAAAAATCCTTACAAAATGAATAGATTCGATAAAATCAACGGATCGGGATAGCAAATTCTGATGAAAGCCTAGAATCATTTTCCTCCAAAAAATCGTGCAAATTGATTGGCTCAATGTAATTCTATCAATTAACTATACGTGACAATGATAAAACTAGCAATCATCTTTCCACCAGCCCAGTCTTTTTTTCTAAAACGTACTGCCAACATCAAATTTAAAATGGCTAGCCAAATAACCGACACCCAATTGGTTAAAGTCGTGGAGGAATTTGGGGACCTGGACCATCAGGGAAATACCTCTGGTGTCGGTCCGTTTGAAAGGTTCTTTTTTCATCATTTAAAAGATTCCTTTATCAAACTATCAGATCAACTAATAAAATCAACCAATCAATGTTAGATTTAGTCTGGTTATTGATTTTGTATTTTCCAAAACTCAATTTTATTATAACTTGATTTCATTTTTTTTGTAGTGAATCCATAGAATGGAGCGACAGTATTGTCGCCAGGGAGACGTCAACTCCCAAACAACAGAACGCTTCTGCATCAATCATCTTAATTGAAGATGAAGATGAATCCCCTCAACAATACCAGCAGTAAGTAAATTTTATATTCATATCACTGCATTATCAAATTATTTAAGAAATAATTAACGATGATTCGTGTATTATTGCAGGATATACAACGAGGACGAGGATATTTTGCAATTAAATTGATAACGAAGGCCACAGGCCTGAGTTATTAATTAAAATTGCAAAATATCCGAGTCCGAGTTGTATATCCTGCAACAATACACGAGTCAAAGTTGATTATTTCTATTCTACCATGTACTGTTTAGTTCTGAGATCGACCTCTTTCTAATAGAAAAGCAGCAAAGAAACCCCCGGGAAAACCTTATTTCTTGAGTATTGTATTATTTGTTGTTGAAATATACAGGCAATACAGTACTACGATCAAGAGCATCTATCATATGGCATTGATTTTGAAAATTTAAGAAAAAAAAGGATAAAAAAAAAAGAAAAGAAAAAGAAAAAAAGGGGGGCCTCCGTAGGATTCGAACTCGCGTCGTGATAAAAATGTATTGAAAGACTAACCCATTAGCCCACTCGGCTATAGTAACCTTTTATGAAACGGGTGAATATTAGATATTTAAAATTCTGATAGCCATGACTCACGACCGTGTATTATTGGCACGAGCGTGGGTTATTGGAAAATAATACATGGTTTTAAACCAATCAAAACCGGCGTTACATAGCAAACATGGTAGAATATCTCTTAACTGAAACTTTGAACATTAAAAAAACATCAAATTACTTTATAAGATGTATTACTATCAAGTAATCCCGATCATAAAATGAACGGATATTATATTTGAAAATGTGTATAAATGCATTAAGACTAGTGAGGTTTAATCATCTTATATTTCAGAATCTACTATTGTGAGACTGTACCCAAGTTATGTTTTCTCTTTTTATTTTCAATTTCTTTTTTGTTTATTGTTGTTCATGTTATTTCTTTTGTATTATGAACAGATCACTCTGTTATGTCAATTTGCTAATTTGATGTATACATTTGAGAAAAGGGCATTCATAATGTTGTAATATCTTGTGCCCCATGTCGTTTTTTTCATCACAATAAGATAATTTTAAACTGACTAGACTAAGAATTTGTGTTTCACATTTGTAGGAGGATCCTAAAGGGGCGCCATAAAGAACTCCTCCATAAGAGGGCTGGCTTAATTAGAGATAAAAAAAAAATTGAAGAAACATTACGAAACGTTACAGCTGAATTGGAGAAGTTAATTCCGTTAATTAACTGATGTGGAGGACATTTTGTGCTGTATTCGAAATTTGGACTATATGAAAAATATAATAAATTTTTTCTTACCTTTATACTTGGTGTTGAGTTTTTCTTGATGACAAGCTTCAGCAACAATGTAATGATGTAAAGTGGTATTGTTGATCAAATGTCCAGTGAAAAAAAAAATCCCGTTTACGGATATTTAGGATGTTTCTGGTATGGTTGTACATACCTGTTTTCCTAAAAACAGACACAAAATCAAATTAGAAAGAACGAAGCAGTCACTGAGTGAATTGTTCGCTCTAACTAAAAAGAAAGAGAAATACATCAAATCTCAGGGCTTGAACTATGTTTGCATATGGGAACACGACTTCAAAGAAATGCTCAAAAGCCACGAGCATATCAGACAGTTTGTCGATAATGTCGATTTAGAGGAGAGACTCGACCCCCGAGACTCTTCTTTTTTTTTTCTTTTTTTGGGGGGGGGGGGGGGGGGGGGGGGGGAGGGGTGACGTTACGAATTGCATTACAAAGTGAAAGAAGGAGAAAAAATGCATTACTTAGATTTTACCTCATTGTATCCCTATGTAAACAAATATGGCAAATACCCTCAAAACATCCTATCATCGTTACAAAGGATTTCAAGTCCACATTTGGTCTTTGTCGTACTTGTGCAGGGAAATAAAGTAATGGACCTTGTCGTTGTGATGACAAAGCGAGGGCCCTTATCGGTACTTGGTGTACACCTGAATTGATAAAAGTGACATGGGAAAACGGTGAAGAGTTTTTTCGTGAAAGTTCCCAGACCAATATATTTGTCGCAACGATGACAACATGTTGGGCACGACTCAAACTGTACGGGGTTTTAGAAATTTTAGGAGAGAGGACATGCTATTACGATAAAGATAGTGTGATATTTATAAGTAGACCAGGTGACCTCGGCTTTGGTCTTGACATTGGTGACTATCTTGGTCAGTTAACAAGCGAACTCGATGACAATGATCATATTGTTCATTTTGTCTCCGGAGGACCTAAACAATACACATACAAGACGGCAAAGGGGAAACAGATATATAAAATTCGTGGCTTTACACTAAATTATACAAATTCACTACCACTTAACTTTGAATCCCTGCTGAAATTGATTGTGCCTCCTTCTGAAGAAGATACACATTGTTCAATTTCTGTAGTAAACCCTCATAAAATAACGAGGGAAAAGAGGAAACGAAAAATATATTCGACCGTGGAAGAAAAACGCTATAAAATCGTTTATAGTAAGCGCGTGGTCTGTTGGGATACTTTTGACACTTTACCCTACGGATATTGAGAACAAAGACATGTGAGATGATGGTTAAGGCATGGCGGTGATATATATTTCATGAAAGTATTGTACCGTTTTTTTCGTCATTTTTTATATGTCAGGTTTTTGTATCACCCTTTAAACCTTTTTTTAGTTCGTAGATTGGTTTTAAGATGACAAAATGTTTGCATTTTTGATCATTCGTAAGAAATGTTAAACGCCTCTGTAACACGTGTGTAACGTTTTATAAATTAACATTCTTTATTTTAAAATAGCAGCGTATCAAAGGTCGTAGTACTGTTCATGAGTTTTTTTGTTTTTTGTTTTTGTTTTTTTGCACGTTGTTTCATATTGTCTTCACGTAACATTTTTATTGAACCTTATGAAACACATTTTGTTCGTGATTCGTTTTTGTTACAGAAAACAAATCATTTTTGATTCGTGAACAAAACATTAAGCACTTTTAAGTGTGATGAATCATTTTTAAAAATAACCTTCTTTATTTTATATATGTATCATATCAAAATATCTAAATGTCATGACTCGATTTTTCGACAAAGGTTTATTACGTTTCCGTTCATGTGACGTTTTTTTGTATAACTCAACGTAGTATTATTTGCATTGACATGTTTTTATTAGTAATTCCAATGTGTGTATGATTTCTATGACAATGGCCTGTTACCATACTCCTTGTATTTTTTTGTTGGAGAGTATACATATATACTAAGTCGATATATGAAACTTTGAAAGATATGAATACTTTTTACATACATTTGTACATATTTTATTTTCAATGAATATACATATACATGTATACAATTGTGATTATTAAAGTTCAATCCGTTTTATGCTTGTCTTTTTAGTTTTCTTTGACGCTAATTCACCCGGTGGAGCACCGTTCGTACGTCCTTTGACTATATATCCATGACCACATTGAATTGGAGAGGTGTCGTCCGATAGGAGTGATTTACGGTCTTTGTTAACAATGAATGAAATGGGCGTGTGTAGTTCTCTCAGTCCACTGTAAAATTGTTTATATCCACGAGGACTCTGACTTGTGCGGATGGTCACAGCGTCCCTAATGAGATCCGTGATGTGTGAATCTTCTATTATGTCTCCTTTGTATATCAATTCACCTCGAATATTCCATTTTAAAATGTTATTGCCGTGTCTTTTGAGGAAATCCAGTAGACCATCTGCTTTCTTCTGAAATTTGTTAGGTATAACGAACTTCATAATGTCCCGAAATGGGTCTTTCCCCTGTGAGATCGAGTTTGTCGTGGGGGTTTCCCGCTGAATCGTTACTTTTTTTTCTTCATTAATCACTGTTTTCTGCGGGGATATCATCATCATTTCGCATTTCATCTTGGGTATCAGAATGAGTTCTTGAGCCATTGTTATTCTGTAATTGTCTGAAGGATCAGTTTGATCAATAAAGGTAAACCGTTACGCCTTAAGAGTAGTGTTTTTTACGCCTTCGTCCTACACGCTTGCTTATCAGAGATCGAATGATGTTCTTGAAAGGTTTTAGTTTCTTTATGTAAACACCAGACAGGTCAAATGAGTCTCTGTATACGGCATGTAACTGGTCATTTGTTATGGTTTGTAGCAATACCTTCCGCAGTTTAACGCCTGCCTGGTACAATAATTGTAGATAACAGGCGTGCGCTCTCATTGAACGACTCATTTTGACTGACAAATTTATTATATATGTTTGATATTTATCATTTTGGTAAATAAACGATGGTATCCTGATTGGGAAGTATACGCGTGCTTAGTCTGTATTTATTTTCGGACGAAGGACATAGATCTACTAGTAAATAACTATAGGGGAACTACTCGTCGGTTTGTCATATGCCTGTTTAAAGAAACTACTTTTCCCGGGAAAACCTTACTTCAAAATGTTACTATTTGACGAGCATCTCTGACGTTTCTAAATAACAGTACGTATTGACAATTTAGCGATATGGTTCTTGCATACTTTCCGGGCATGTAGAGGTTTTGTGTGAGAAACATCACCGTCACCCGTCTGTGGTGAGCCGTTACACAAAATAAGTGTTGAGCGTCCTCGTTTTAAGTCACTTGATTCGTCATGTCGTCCAAAACGAGAACGGTATATCCTTTTCCATCTGTTCTAGTAACGGCTGATATTTCCCGTATGCAAACACTATTTTTGTAGGGTTTTCTTCAAACATGCCCGAAGCTTGTTTTAAAATATCGAAGGTCAGATAAGTTTTAACGGACATCATAGCCCCGGATATCAGTATAGTTGTTGGGGATTTAAACGGTAATAGAGATCTCGTTTCCCACCAGTGAGTGTCTAAAGACATGATGTATCCTTCTCATCAGTCGAACTTTAAGTGAGTAATCTACACAAATCTTATCTTATATAGAAAACAACACACACAAATGATTTGACTACACGCTATTTTATTTACACACATTTGAAATTATGGACTACATATTCATATTCATATGTGTCTGACGACGAATTACATTGTTTCAACATATGTACAATATCCAACATCAATGCATTTTTACATTTTATCAAGATATAAAACAAAACATGATATCCACAGCTTACTGACTCACGTTATTGTACAAACAGGAAGTTCAATTTTTCTTTAGGCAATGGTCAAAGTGTTCACTGTAATGTCCCGGCAGTTTTCCTAGACTGTCATAGAATTCTGCATGCGTAGGACTCTGAAGCCAGAACACCACCCAGTGTGTTCCTGGTAGGTGAACGGGATCCGTGTTACAGACGGGTACGTGACGTCACGAGGTAAAGTGTCACTCGAACAAACCCTGTGATTGACGGAGAGTTTCATTTCCATTAGGGCGCACCTGAGCTGTTCCGTGTTCATACCTGGGTGTATTTTATGTCTCTGGACTGGTCGATTTCTATGAGAGCTGGAAATTCTGTATAGTCTACACAATTTAGGGTCTCTGTGGTGTTGCTCGCAAACTTCAACTCGAGTCTGACACTGCCCTGTCTGGCCAGGTTTATATATTCTTCCCCAAGTCCACTAGGTGTTAGAGTGAAACCATAAACCGTAAATCCTTGATTAAGGTTTTCTTTAGTGATCGTAAGTCCCGAATCATCATTCCATTTCTCGGCGACTTCGAACAGGTTGACGAAAGGAGTGACGTAATTTCTGTTGTCGCCAACGTCCATTTTGATAGGACGAGCGGGTATGCTTTCTCCATTGACGTAATGACCGATTTCCTGTGCAAAGTTCAGGAACTTGAACGGATTTTTAGTATAATCTCCTTTCACGGCCGTCCGCGTAACGAAAGCAAAATACATTTTTGTAGGTAGATTGTTGGACCAAACGTTCTGCCAGATGAAAGAACCCGAGCCCGAGGGACAAGTATTCATCTTTATTTCCGTTCTCGTTAGAGGATACTTAGCCCTGACGTCCTTGAGTATTTCGGCATGATTGATGAGAACACCACTGTCTACCCTGACCATGCAAGCTTTGAAGGACACATCCAGTATTTCAAACTTGCTTCTCCATTCATCACCACAAAAGGAGCTCTGTTACGAAATAGTTTTAGATGTAAATCGACTCCGTTAACGAGGTACTTGTCCAATCTAAATATATCTTCGTATAACGGTCCCTCCATGTCAAATACCCGACTTTTCTGAGTGAAGTCGTATCTGTATATTAAACCAACGTTTGATCCAGTAGCAGCATCGGGATCATCCATGTCATAACCGTCCTGGTAGTACAGTTGAGATTGAAGTTATCAAAAAATTATATCCGTTCCATGTTTCGAATCGAGTTATTGATGTGAGCAGTTATACGTTGTAAATAATTCCACTGTCGAACGTTCAAAGCAATACCCTAATGGATGCTTTACCGCTGATGAATTGTCTAAGATCAATTATTACACGTCTTTAGTACTGACACACAGACAGATAATAGCCGTCTGGTAACTCGTACTGACGGATGTAACTATACAGCGTGGTAGTTACTATAGGTGGTGCAGAAACTTCACAGTTCGTGGTATTTGTTATGATGTTTATACAGTCGGACTCGTTTGCTTTTCCATGTTCCCCTGCCAATCTTCCGGTAACTACCAGTGATGTCGTTGTCAGGGTAACCAAAATAAATACTCCAACCCATTTGATGACTTTGATGTGTAGATTGTACCTTTCGTGCAGGGAATTCAAACTGGATGTTACACTTGATGATGTGTTCATGCTTGTGTCTGGTAATAAACCGTCGTCAAAAGAATTGGTTCTGGAGATCATTACTCTTCTTCCTTTCTGCTCTGAATGAAGATAAACCGATTATCAAATAATATTTGTATGCCTCTACAATCAATCCCATTGGTCAAAAAGTTATCTACTGTCCTAAGTAAACATTTGTATCGTTAAGAGATTGTATTACTCACTTCTATACCGATTGCAAATCGGTCTTTTTTATCCACGTATTGAAGTTTTTGGCCAGTGTAGCCAGGACACCAGAACTTCCGGTCCACTCTTTGACTTCCTTTCCTGTAATATCTTGTCAATTTTCCGTACGGTTTCTTGTCCTTTCGTTACTTTCTGGAGTTCCTCTTGATAAAAAGTTCCAGATACCGATTCGTCCATGAAATCCTTGATTTTATAGATAGATAAATCTTGCCTTTTAAATCTGTCTGACACTTTAAATACTTCTCCCGTCCATTTTTGCTGGTATTCTCGCAAAAAAAAAAACGTGTTTTAAATGGGTTATCCTCACATGGTCATTTATTTTGGGTTATATATTTCCTTCTCTTTATTTTCGATTTCGTCTTTCTATTCTTCGCAGGTTTAGTTTTTTAATTAAGTCTTTGTTCTCACTAAGTAAGCGTTTAACCTGATTTCGTCTTCATTGTTTATATTTACTTCTGCAGGGGTTATAGCGCCAAGGGGTATAGGCGGTCTGTTGTTGATACTATCGGTTATGTCTTGTAATCGATCGATGTATCTGTAAGAGTTATTAAATGTAAACATTCTAAACATCCTACTCTTCAAGTCTTTTATTCTGCTCTCAGCGTAATTGGCCTGAGTCGTTGTGTTTTCTGTGAAAATGACGTGCACATTTATAGACCTAAGATAATCCTGAACAAGGACTCTTTTGAAAGCTTTGTCAAATATTGCCAGTGAAGGTTGTCTCCCCTTAGCAACTTCGAAACTTTCTCTTGCATTTTCGTCGATGAACAATTTCTTTCTCAACGTTTTAGCTGCTTCTGTATCAAGTATTCTGCGTCGTGGTTGAGACTTTTTTTTCAGCAGCAGTTCAGGTACCACAATGGTGAAGATTGAGTTCCGGACATTACTGTAGGAGAAGTGTTTGAGTTTTCAGTGGTCTTCTGGCAAACTGATGTCTTGTATGTTCTTCTTGCAGTCTTTTATAGTCACTGTGTGACGTAGGACAATTTCCCGGTACATTTCTATGGAAAATTATAAAATCCTATCCTGATGTCTATGTATAAATATCTGTTGCCATCCTTGATGTCTATTTATAAACATCTTTCATCATGAGAAGACTAAAATGTTATTGAGGTTCACACATCCAACACTCTGCAATTTTGGTCGTCTTCCCATAATAACGATCTACTTGGTTACAAATACACGGCCTTTGACCAAATCCCACATTATCGAATCGAATTTTAGTTTTTTTGACGCGACTTTTCCCTTGATAATATTCACTGCTTATCATAGATATCAACATGTTTTCTCTATACTCAGTATCGTCCTGTAACAGGTAATACCCACGTGCAGCACACATTTCAATCTTGACAAGATATAGGATATTTTTACATCCTGGAGGGGCAGTGTCTCTCATTGGTTTTCTATTCTCCTCGTCTAAGCTGTTGACATAAGTAGTCCGTCTTTCTCTCAGTTGGATTATTTGTAGCTGCATTTTCTGACAGTAAGAACTTACTGAACTGAACATGTGCTGTGCAATGCTTGTAATTTATAATTAAAGAGGACATTGCTAACTTCTTATAATAACATACATATCGCCATAGTAATAAATCAACATGTGTGGTGATTGGTCAACGGTTTTTTTTATATTTGTATTCAAACCAAAAGGTCGTTATGAGTATCGAGTATTTTCATCCACGGTTCTATTTTAATCAAGTAGAAAAAATGGGTTTTTTCCCTAGGGGTTACACGCTAAATTCAGCCCAGATACATGGTCTATTTTTAAAACTCCAGGTTTTTCCCTACTGACCTCATTTGTTTTCCCGATCAATTACCTCTAACACCTGTGCGTCCCCCCAACAAGAAGTCCATACCCCTATTCAAATCGATAACAATAGACACTTAAATCAATAACAATAGATTCCCTTTGATGTATTGTCTATAACAATAGCCTCTAGAAATCGAACAATAGGTCTATTGAATTTAAACATAAGATTCTTTTGTTTTCTTTTGTTCTAGCTCTTTAAGTACATAACACTACTTCTATTTATTATGTCTTTATTTCATTTTTTGTCATTTCCAGTGATTCCATAGTGTGGGATGATAGTATCGTAAAAAGGGAGACCTCCACACCCAATTCCGTGATAATTATACCTTTTCTAGTGATTTGATTGAGAAGGAGGATAGTAACTCGGGAGTCCGCCACACCTAATTCGGTGATTATCATTGAAGATGTAGAATCACCTACACAGTACCAAAAGTAAGGAAAATATCTTATTCATATTACTTAATTGCCAAACAATCATCTTAGCTCAAACTTTGAACCCCTTCAAAATAACCAGTCAAAATTTTGTTGAAGTACCTAAAAAGTCCTTAAATATATCATTGTGTTTTATTTGTACAGGAGAATACTACAAAACAGAAAGGAGGACCTACTCCAATATGTCAATATGTCCAAGTCTGCATATTTTCATAAGTTTGAGGCTGACAAAATTTGTCAATGCATGTCCGGTAAAGAAAAATCATAGAGGATTTTCACATCGTAACCGCTGATACAATTCAAGTGATTTGAGAATGATGAACCCCTCATACGTGAAAACGATCAAACCAACATATTCGTGGCTAGCATGACAATATGCTGAGCTAGATTAAAACTATAAGTATGTTGGAAGTGTTCGATGGACAGGTCAGATATTGTGACACCGGGTGTATGATATTTGTTAGTTGACCCGATGACGATGACCCTGCCCTCGGCGGCTATCTTGAGGAATTCACTAAGGAGCTCGACCGTGAGGATCACATTATTGATTTGGTATGTGATGGTCCAAAGCAGTTTTCATACATTATACATATTAAGGGAAAAGCGTTCGCAAAATTAGAGGATTTACTGTAAATTTTACTAAGCAAAAATGCTCAATTTTGAAAGCATGTTGAATTTAATTGAAACATCGCGTAGATAAATCGGAAGCTTTAAGTGTAACAAATCCCCCAACAATTATCGGACAAAACAGAAAAAGAAAAATATATTTAACAAGTGTTTAACAGTTATATTTACATTAAGATATGTTAAACTTCACTTTCTATTTTGTTTCGGTATCATTTAATTATCCGTGAGGTGTAGCGATGTAACCCTTGGTGAAATCTTGAAATTTGTCTGGTTAAGTTTTGTATTTTCTGAAATATCTGTATATTGTTGTCTTCAGCGATCTGACGACACTCTCGTGTCGGCTTTCTACTCCTATCTATTATCTTTGTAAAAGTAACTAATGAATCCTTTGACATTTTCGGTTTTGCTGATCATGTAGCCACCTGGCGAAGTGCGTCCTTCGGATTTTAACACTAGATGCATTTTCAATGACAGTGAGATAAAATATCGATATTTGTTGTTTTATTACAACATACATCTACAATAAGTTTTTCATTTTAAATCTTATTTACAATGTTTTGTGAAACCAATCCTTAATACGACTCACAGATTAAATTATGTTACAAGCAATTTTGTTCCTTTTCTTGTTTTTAGTTCGTTTACTCTCCATTCCGCATTACACAACTGTGATATGAAAGCGTTTCCAGAAGCTGGATTAGTCTAATGAATGACGTCACGAATCACTCTGATATTGTCAACATAACAAAATGCATCTGTCATGTCACATTGTCTTTCACTTATGATTTCACGAATATGATTTCCTGATGTCTGTTTTGATAAGATGTCCATACGAATGACTTCTGATGACACCATACCTACACAATAATTGAAATGTAAGGTCATGGTAAAACACAATGTTTGTCAATACATTCCACTGAAAAAATATGTTTCCAGTATTCCACATCACCGATCAACGCAGCTTGCAAGTAGGTGAAGAATTTGGTGAGTAGTAGCAGAATCCATCTATAAATAGAATTAATAGATACATTTGTAATATTATTTCCGTAGTGTTTCGGGAGATCTAATATGTTTTTATTTGTAGTTTTGACAATAGGACACAGGGCAAGTATACCTATTACCTACAACTACTACGGGAATCTGATCACCATGAAACTTTAATGTCTACATACTGGACACCGCCATAATGGAGTATTGTATATATATATATACCTATCTACAGCTGTTCACAGTCAAATGTATATAATGTCTACATACTGAACACCGTCCATAATGGAGTATAGTATATATGTACTATCTACAACTGTTCACAGTCAAATGAATATAATATCTACTATTCAAGCTGTTCACAGTCAAATGTATATAATGTCTACATACTGAACACCGCCCATAATGTAGTATAGTATATATCTATATTTATCTACTACTTACAGCTGTTTCACAGACAAATGAATATTTGTGTTTCAGGGTATCCGATTTTCACGTATTTCTTTATGTTATCTCAATAACGTTGCTTTAGGCGAGCCTCGTCTCGTAAACATTCATCTTGCATTAAATGATGTAATATACCTGAAGTTTACCTATACATGTACATGCTTCACGCCAAGACCATTCATCTTCTATATGAATAACACAGACCAATGCCTCTCCAAAACAATTTATATGGTCACCACAATAAGAGATGAAGTTGAACACAAGATGCCCCGTTGACTGTAGGATGATATTTTTATTTCCCCCTCATATAAGACAATCCGACAGTGAAGACACTTTAAAACGTTATCACCACAAGTCATTAATTTATATATACATTGTACATAGCACCCAAAAAAGTTCTCCAAGAGTTATCACCATTGTGCTAAGCAAATACAAATTGCCCTAAATAGCAATTATAATTCACCCATAAATCTTAATGTCTGAAATACATGTAGACACGAAGGACGGAGCAAAGGGTCACGTAAACGAATCAATAATGAATACGAGGCATCTTTTCTTGGCGAATATGTAGTTAACACTAAAATGGTTATCGATGTTTGCAAAATAATGTAATCTGATTATAGTGGCAAAATGTCAAGACTTATTGACTATTAACGATTTGAAAAAAAACGTAATGATTTAAATCAATGGCTCAGTGTATCAACCAATACAATTATTAGGACGAGCATGGTCAGCTCTCACACTGTATCACAACGTAAATAATTCGACTCAGTAATGGGGCCAAGATCTTAAAATAGAAAAAGCATCAGACCATGCTTTCTGCACGGGACAAACTTGCAACCTATAACATACTCGAACTAGATTGATCGTGGTTATGCAGTTATTTATATACCCCAATTTAAAGTCCATTTTAGTTTTTCCATGGTAACATGTATCATCATGGGACAATATTTCCATTGTATACAAATCTACCTTATATATAAAAGAGTTCCAAACATAAAAGTTAGGAACGATAACTCTTGAAGATATTTCCAAAGACTAAATCATAGTAGTGAGAGTTCTTGAATCTGGTCACAGAACATAAATAACATCCTCAACTGAAAGCATTACGCATGAATGTCCGTGTTGATTAGAAAGTCATTCTTTACACCCAAAAGAAAAGTTATAATATATATGTACTGCGCATAAAGAAATAACAAATAATAATGATATTTCACGTTTATAACACGTATTAATAACCATTCAGTATCAGCAACAATTACGAATTGGGATTTAACCATGTTTAAAACAGCATACAGATGGGTCTGTTATGTTTGTTTTTTAATGTCTCGAAACAAACAGGGTCATATGAGGACGGGTGTCATGGAGACACCAATAGCCAGGGTCATTTGACGACGGGTGTCATGGAGACACCAACAGCCATGATGATAATTTATGAGGACGGGGGTCATATGAAGTTGGGTGCCATTGAAATACTAACAGCTAGGTCATATGAGGACAGCTGTCCAGAAGACACATAAAGAAGAAAGTAAAGCACAGAAAGGCAGGGTAGTGAGTAAAGAAAGGAAATATTTAAGATCGTAATTATGCTTATGGGAAGATCTGATATCTAATTTGGTACCTTCAATGTCCTCTAAATAATATACACAGTAGAAATTCCCAGACATGGTAGTGAGTAAAGAAAGGAAAAATCTAAGATCTAATTTGGTATCTTCAATGTCCTCTTAATTGTAGACAGGGTAAAAAATCTCCGTTGTTTCGGGGGGGGGGGGGGGGGGGGGGGGGGGGGGGGCACTTTAAGTCGCCTTCTACGATGAAAATGCAGTGCGATACTGCGGGCAGTATTCTTGGGAGTTTCTCCAATTTACCCTGAACAGACGACATAGGACCACACTGACCGTATGTTTACCAGCGGCGCTTATGTCGTTCCGGATGACTGGAATACTAAATCTTGCTGTCATGAATCCAAGTCGTCTTTGTAGCTCATGGACTGGCGAGCAAAATCCATACCTTGTCCTTTAACCATGCAATGAAATCGGAAATAAAACGTATGTGTTAAATGACTTCTGAGAACTATGAACGGGAGTGAATAATAAAACATAAATGAATAAAAAGCACACATGTCTGAAATCACTTACCTGAGTAAGAGCAGTGCGTCGATTAGCTCCGGGATGACAGTTAGAGGAGGGGTGACAGGGATGTAGCTTGTGACTGTCAGCGTATTCACACAAGTCTCCGAAATCTACACGCGTTTGGAAAGTGTGCACAAAGTACACCCGATGACAAAGAGTTGGCTATGCATTATACATTCTTATTTTATCTTTCAAATGATGTCAAAACTAGACCAGCATTTCGCTATCAAAATATGATGTGTACAGTTCTACCTGTAACAGCGAAATGCCAGGGAAGATTTAAAGGCTTGTGGAAACCCAGTTTGAAACGAAGGTCTCACTACTAACTACCAGTGACAACGGATATATTAGGCATATGTATATTGGAAAATCGAATAGGTAAAGCTATACCCAAGGTAATATTATACAGAGCGTGCATCTATCAAAACAAAAAATCATATGATGTAAGTTTTCCATTCAGCAGCCGGTAGAAGTCGATTAACCTGAAAACAAGGCCTTAAATGTCGAATCCTTTATGATATGTAATACAGCTCGCTGGTGGAACTGGAGTAGAACAACATTAAAATTGTATCAAGGAAATAGCATCACGATTATCATACAAGTTTTGTATTACGATCTGATTGTCCTTGTGTGACATGGAACTGATCTGCTCGGTGTTTGTTTGATTAAAGGAAACTACTCCTCCTTGAGAATGAGACAGATATATCCAGCTGAGGGTTAGACTATAAAGAATTTTATCCAAGTTGGGGATTTCTTTGTCTGTCTCTTACTATCATCCTATTTTTATATACGTATGGCCCAGTTCAAATATCTAACAAAAATGCAATACAACAAAATGCTGCCATGACGTGATTAAATCGTCGATACAACGTCATTTTACCGTCGCTATGGCGGCATTCAGTTGAGATAAGAATGCGCAATTTGTTTCGATTGGGAGTGGAAAGGGGTGACCTAGAAATCTCGAACAGGTAAAACTGTAAATGACTGACGTGAGAAAAACGTAAATGAAGGGAGAATACGATATGCCCGATAGCTCCGTTGTCACAGCGTATTTTTTAATATCTATCTATCTTTAAACATGCGAATCAAATCGACGGGGTAGTCCATAATTAAGGTACATACCTTCACAAATTGTTGTATTACAGGATTGCGTCTCGGTAGCAGACCCAGGGCAGTCAGATCCAGGGCTCACCCACGACGGGTTGTTACACGACCGTGATCTGGATACCGATGCATTGCCACAAATTACCGGACAGTCAGCCCAGCTTGACCACGTACTCCACCCGCCGTTTTCTAACAGACAGTACACAATTGGTTCACCAGCTTATATTAGTTTCAGAACTTGTTTCTGAATCCGATTCACAACTAGAAACATTATTTTCTGTGTTATATTCATGTGTATGTTTATGTGAATTGAATACAGTTTTTATCAATTTGCAGAATGAGATGCCGAAGACTGTAACCCACTCCCATCATCTATATCATATCCAAGGGTTTATGATATATCCTGAACATTTTACTTTGGATTTGTCCAATTAACTTAACTGATGATAACGGAAATGATGGTTGGATGGTATGGTGTAATAATTATATTTGTCTAGGAGTTCATGTGGAGGTTGTACATTAGACTTTAAAAAAAAAAAAAAAAAAAAATATTTTTTTTTTATTTCGGTAATTGATGTTTACATGAAGGAATATAATGCAGTTAATATCAAAGAAGAAATGTTAACACTACAAAAGAGACCTTAGCTTTATTGAAGAACACTGCAGTTTTATATTCCATCTTTGACTTGTAATGTATCAAATATCTAAAGACAATTTACACTTATACGTTATATTTGTGTAATATGTTAGGCATTATTATTAAATTTTTAAATATAATTATTAAGGTTTGTCTCATACACGCAACAAAATATTCTAAAATTAATAACTTTTTCAGGTGAATAAGTGTTTTAACTCATGCATCCCCACATATAAAGTATACTACTACAATTTATAATTAAAAGATTTATTTTTTCATATTATGAAATTATCTAGATATGATATTTAGAAATTAAAAAAAAGTTTCGAGTTAATGGTAAGACAAACAACTATGTGGTGAAGTTTACTTAGGTATATATTTCATGATATTCCAATTTCAAATTCATTTGTGTTATCAACGTGTCACTTTTGTAAACTCTTTAAACTGTTAATATGGCGACATTAACACCTTAGTGAGATGAAGTTAAATGAGAATTAATCTGTACTTACGTCCACAATCCCAGTCAGCAATGAGGTATCCATAACAGCCAGTGTCGTTTAGCCCAAAGGTACTATCTTGTAGGTACAGTTCTCGGGAGTTAACACCATCAAGATAGCCCGCTAACGAGGATGTTACATTATACATTGAACAGTCGTACCAGGTGGCAAAATTCAACTTCATAATATAACCATGGCTACAGTGAAACGTGCAATAGGTGCGCTCATGCAGCTTTTCCGTGCGCATACCTGTCAAATAGTAAGTGGTAATAGTTAACAAAGAGCTTATTTATATAACCACACATAAAGATAACAAAAAATAACAATGTTATTTATAAGTAGATTGCAGTATTTGTAAACTCTTGAAATAACATTAAACACTTAAAAATATGATGTCCCGATTTGATAGCAAATGTATATAGTTTTCGTTGCGACTAACGTGCTTCAAGTTATGGGATTTTTTTTATGAACTAAATCCTTAGAAAATAGGTGAAGTGCTAACATCCATTGGCAAATCTGTAAGTCAATGGGGGAAAATATGTGCCAGAACTCATGTGAAATAGTTTATAGGTTGTACTGAATTGAAAAGAGCTACTGTGTTATAATTCAGGGAAAATAAAGACAAATCTGAAAATATGTTTGGCTGACTTGTTGATTATAAACGATTGGTATAACTTATATCACAAATTTACTATTTTGATGAATGTGTTAAAATAACTAACGTATAGGTACAGGCGTCCTTTTATCAGGATAGAAACCGTTGTTTTTATGTTTGACACATGGAAGGAAACATAAATCTTGTAAGACATAATGGTGGTGTCTGGTCTGTTGTATTGACCATCAGTGGAAGTGATAAGAGTTGATATGACCAACATGGAAACTGAACGCTCGATATAATAAATCAGATGACCGTGTTCATGATTCATGAACTAATTCAAATATTTGAAAAAAAAATTGAATGCATGAAAAAAAAGAAAATGAATAAATAATAAAAATGAAGCACTATAATGACAAGGAAAAAAGGAAAACCATCAGCAAATATGGAAAAATACGACATAGGATATATATGACATTTTTAGAAAAAACAAAAGAATGAACGCTTACAAGAAATATATTTTTGTGACAAACTCCTTACTGTAGACCACTTTTTCTGACTCTCTCTCTCTCTCTCTCTCTCTCTCTCTCTCTCTCTCTCTAAGTACAAGTTAACACCTCACTTTTCATCTCTCTCTCGCCGTCTCAATCTATCCAGTTTTTAGTGTTTTTTCTCTACTTCTCTCTCTTTTTCCTAATCTCTCCCTCCCTCTGTCCTGCACCCCTACTTTTTATCTCCTTCTCGCAATCTGAATTTATCTAATTTCTTTCTCCTCTTCCCGCTCATTCCTATCCCATCTCTACCCCCACCCCCTCTGCACTATCACACGCCCTCTCTAAATCTAACTTTATCTCTGTTTTCACTCTTTATTTATTATTTTTAAGCCCACAGGAAATTAAAAAAGAAATACGTACAGTATGTTTTATGTCGCATTGTTACCATGCATTGATGCTGAAAATAAACCTTTTCCTGAGTGCGAAAAAAAAAATCTTGTAAGACATCGCCCACAGGTTCTTTCCTTAGCCATGTCATATATTGTTACCTGGACGGACGAGTCTTATGCTCACCGATCACCATATTTATTATTATTATTTTTTTTAATAGTCTTGTAATTCGAGAGTTCATGAAATTGTTTATTGTCTCCACGGGACGTAATAGTAATTATCGAAAAAATCCGAACGCATATAAATGCGTTGAAATTATTACAACGTGAAGTATGCCTTCATCAATGTGCTTATCAGTAAAGCATGCTATCTCACCGTGGGACGGACTTTATGTCAATGCCACCCTGTCAAACATGTTTGCTCTGGCATGGCTCCGACAACATCTAACATGTGCATGTTCATATTGAGTAAGTTTACCTTGTGACAAAAAATAGGATCATGGTCTTGCAGGTTATATATTTTAATTCAAAACCTTGATGATTAATGTCACTGATTTAAATAGGTTCATTTATATGCATTAGTATGGAATGAAAGTATAAATCTGTTAGGGTGCCCACTACTAGTGTGGGTCATACTTTCATTCCAGATAATAATGTATTTTGTTTCAACATGACATAAAATATGAAATAAATTGTATATAAAGATAAGGTAATTCAAAGCACTTTTTGATTTAATATCGTATAAAGAGATGCTTAACTATTCAAGTTTGAATCGAAACCGAGCATTGGATATCGCTCATATTTTCATGGTAGTATCACTATGTTGTGGGGATTCAAAATTGTACAAATGGTGGGGCTGACCCCCCGGGGCGCTGAGGGGCGGGGCCAAACAGTGTCAATGTCAGTGATCAAGTTGGCTACAAGATCTGTAATTCTGTCCAGCTTCATTTTCTATGGTAAGTATAGAAATATCAACGTGAAGAGTCAATCCTCAACCAAGTTATCACTTAATTTATTTAAGGATTGAATGTTGAGTTGGTCGATTTCATGGGGTCATGAATTGAGTTGCTCTTGAGACAAATTTAATGAACTGCTTCATGACCCCATGAAATCGACCAAATCAACATTCAATCCTTATATTTCAATTGTTTTTGTTTTTTTCGAATAAAAAAGTCGGTCTAGATATTAATGTCTTGAAGCTTGTGCAAGTCCAAATGGGGGAAAGCCCGAGGAGTTCCGGATTGTGCATGTCGAGTCGGTCGAGTAAAATAGTCCGCAATTTTAGGATTAAAAACAGCATTATTTTGTCAAAATAGAAGTATCTAGCATATCTGGTTTTAATAAAATACAGGAATACTTTATGATAATTGTAATAATTATTCCATGTTTATAACAGCAATGTAGAAAAAGTGAAATCGTTCCGCGAAAGGATTTTAACCATGTATTCATGCGCACATGGTAGTTTCATTGAGTCCAACTCGAGTAGAAAATGAAATATTTTACTGTATATCAATATTATAAATTGTTACCTAGCCATTATTAACTAGATAATGCATAATGACCTGATAAAAACCTTATATTTGGTACATATATATATTCGGTTACGAAATAGACGGTAAATGAATATAGATTTTATATGCATGATTTGTATGTTAAGTATAATAGAGCTTATCAAAGTACAACAAATAACAAAATTTTCAATATACAGATTGTGTATTGGATATACCCGCCAAGAAATTAGAAAAAAATTATCATATTATTATATTGTATATATGCTGATATAAAGATATAATATACATCATTATATAGGTATATTTGACAATGATTTAAAATTATCGTTACCCTTGTATACGATGATATACATCGTGTCGTTATTCAACGGAAAAGGCTAAAAAGTAATAACTTACCTTTCACATTTGTCGGAATGCTAGCCATCCAGACACAGACTAAAAATAACACAACTCTGAAGTCCATCTTGGTATCTTGCGGTATAGGTAGCTGTAACACGTTAAGTGTTAGTATATTACTGAGTAGCAAAGCATTCACTTATATACAGTAGTATAGTTTTTCACTCAATTTTCAACTGTCCGCTAAAGCCAATCAGCGTGTGATGAACGAGTGTGTAGTGTCACATGCCAGATCGTTACATCACACGGTAAATACTCAACATAGACGCCAATGATTACATAATGATTATTAATCAGCGATACAACAAGCAAGGTGTCAGAGGCAAGATATGAATCCTTCTCAGACACGAATTAATTGTGATTTAAATATGGTATATTAAGAAGTTGAGGGTACACGATACGACCTGATCAATTTTAATCGATTTTTAGACCTAAACGCGAAGAAGCGAAGGAGCGATATTGGAAATTTGGCCCTAACGGAACCCTATACGAGAATGATCCGCCATCAAAAACCATTGCAGACACATAGGGATAAGATAATTTGACATTTTCATGTCAATTTAGTGAAATGAAAACATTTTGCTGGTGTTCAGGATGTCAATTGAACTACAAATCGTCATAATAACCCCCCTCTATTTGACCCCCACGGATTGAGTGAGTAACAAGTATGGAGGAAGTCTGTTGAGCAACACATATCGTCACGAAAGCGTTTAAACCTGGTATTATCTGAATCTTAATAGCCACATGTCACACATCAAAATAATGCTTGGATGAAGTCTGTAGAGCAACGTCATGACGTCGATGCCTGCCATCTTTCCATCGCCCATTTATGAATTTGACGGTTAGTTATAATGGTGTGGGTGTGCGTGTTGTATGTATCTGTTGATAGGACATTAAACAATACTAAACCAGACCATACACAGAGGAGGCCGTCCTTAGATGACCTGAACTGTTGATAGGAATTTAACCAATACAAACCAAAACAAAGTCCTACAGATAAGACCGTCCTTTCCTTTTCTGTGAGAGTATAGTTTGGTTTGAATTGTTAAACTCCTTTCAACAGCTATGATCATTTAAGGATTGCCTCCCCAGAGTACAACAGAGTACATTTTCTGGGAACGGACGGATATGCCTACAAAATTAATGCTGATATGCTTTTCTTGACCTCTGATAAATATTTATTTCGTGTACTTTTAACAGTATAATAATATCCTAAAATTACGAAATTATTCAGTTAAACGTCAACGGCCGATGCCAAATCTGTAAGACGACGGAGTAATGACAAATACGATGCTAGTTATGTGGCCGGCGGTCTAACTGACTGATCTATCGCCGCCCCTCCATTCGGAGATCAAAAGGTCGCTAGTATTATCTATCAGCCCTTTCTATTACACTGTGTAACTGTATTTTAGAGCTATCATTAAATGGTTGTTCCACTCTGCTGTTTGGCAGGATACAAGGTTGTTTTAATGATTTGCATGCAATGTTTTTGTCAGTGTTGCTGTTATTTACCCGGAGCAAACATTTGTCTGGCGCGTAGGAATACATTGTTGACGGTGAGCGAGGGCGGGCCTGCCCGGCCCCGTTGCGGTACATATACGCGTTATATATATTTGTAATTTTTACATTTTGAGAATCTATTTTATGAATGATGAATCAAATCAAAATAATACTTTCTCACGGCTATATAATAAAAAGATGTTGTAATGGAACTCTATCCGTTTTGTTCTTGTCGTTTACAACTTTTTCCGACAAATTGGAATGTTCTGGGGGCTGTTCCGTCAGTCCGTATAACATTAATGAATGACTATTATTATTTCTTTGAAGTGGTTTCATATTCGTTTTTATTTCTTTTTTTTTTATTTGACATACCTGTTAAAAATGCAGTTTACGCGCCAGTTATATAAAAACAAAATAAAAAAAAGATTAGTTATGATTTAGATAAAAGAAATATAGAATTGTACGGAAGACACGTGAAAAAAAGATCTTTGAATAAAATAGATACATTTGTGTATCTATTTTTCTAAAACAAGATATCTAATATCGACATGAAAAATATAGAAACCAATCAATGATTTATCATAAAAAAAATTCTAAAATAAGAAATAATAATAATAATAAAAAGATTCATTAGCAGAAAGAAACGAAAAAAAGGCTTGCTAAAGTATCATCCCTGTTCAGGTTACGACATTTTCTATTGTTGATCTACAAAATTACCCCTGGTTGACCATAGACTCAATATACGCTGAGTTTTCATCAGCTGGAATGTGAACTATATATTTTGCTTCCGAGATCATTTCACTGCGTTTCTATAGATGAAAGAATGTTAAATACATCAATTACTGACGGGTCCGGCCTATGGTGGAGAAAGAAAAACATATAAACTACATCTTTTACAAATAAAAATATATACAATGTGTAATTATTTCAAGACCCTTATTCCATACATACAAACAACTCAAACACCAAGCTGGGAGAAGGCCACAGATTTATGAACCAGATGGCAGCAGCACGAGTCAATAAGCATATAAACCTTAAACTCACAAAGAGACTGATATCTCCAGCTGAATGCCCACCAGCATGGTGACCGGACAAACAGCAACCAGATAGGACCGTTCCCTGGGAAACCAGGCGAACACAACCCTTGTGCTAAGCACGCCGTGCTCCAAGCAGTTGCCTATAAACCAATATGATGGCCCCATGGCCAACACATAACCTTGGATCTATCATCCATCTCTTGCAGAGTTATCTCCCCTTATCCTTTTTCCTCCTGAGTTATGTCCCTTGGGAAACCAAGCAGACCTACCCTGGATACCCATACCACTTTAAAATGAAAGGGGGGAATTTGCTTATTGACACATGCTGCCGCCAATTTGCCAGAATTCCGCCAAATTTATTCAAAACAGCAAATCTGCGACAAGATAAACAAATAAAACATTAATTTGATGTGTTATTATGAACTGTCAATACTATTTCACAATTTAGTATATCACTATCACTGTCCAACACAATGGCACATAACTGGAATAACATCACTATAAATCCACTGGAATTTCAGTATGAAAGTCCTTAGATATAACAATGGCACATTTCAATAAACTCTTTTAGTCGTGTAGTCTGTTATAAACTATGCACGCGATCTTATGATGAGCACACTGGCATAAACAGTCCAAGCCATTGGACTGGCCATATTCCGAAACACCACTTACCATTGAAAAAGGCCCCAAAGCCCAGTCCTGGACCCCCCGCGCTGTCAGTGTACAAGCACAAAGCATGAGAACTCTCCCATTCCTTCTTCAGAAAAATTGAGACCCCATTAAAATTCTCAAAGAAATACAACCAAGCCTCAATATCTTGCCTGATCTCCCCAGTAACCCTAATGTGGTGATGAGGCTGTGTCAAACCCTTAATTGAATTAATTAGGCTGCATATCTCTCAAAGTCACTTTCTTTTTAGTGGAGACTTTTTTTTAGCTTTTCACAAATCTCAGTAACTTTAGCCGAAGGAATCTTTATTGTAAGGTTTACAGTATCAATTTCTAAACCTAGAAAGCACAATACAATGCAAGGTCCCAGTGTCTTTTCCTCAGCAATGGGAACCCCCAAGTTTTCACAAGTAGCTAAAAAACAATGTAGTAAGTCCTTACATTGGGTGGAACCAGCTTTACCTCCAAATAAGAAATCAAGATAATGCAATACAGATTGTTTCCCAGACTTCTTCTGCACTATCCATTCTAAAGCACTCGAAAATTTCTCAAATAAGCTACACGATATTGAACAGCCCATTGGTAAACATTTATCAAAGTAATAAAAACCTTGAAGCTTAAATCCCAACAATTCAAAATCTTGTGGCGATATTGGTAATAACTTAAAAGCTGATTTAATATCAGATTTTGCTAATAATGCCCCTTGACCTAAATTTTGTACTAATTCAATAGCTGAATCAAATTTTGTATATTCAACAGAACACAAATCTGGGTCAATACCAGAATTAACAGAATTACCTTTAGGATGAGACAAATGGTGAATCAAACGATATTCCCCAGGGGTACTCTTGGGAACGAGTCCTAAAGGAGAAATTCTCAAATTTGGTAAAGGTCTTTCCCTAAATGGACCAGCCACCCTTCCACAATCCACCTCCTTTTGAACTTTCTGAAGGGCTATGTCAACACACTGTCTAACTGAACTTAAATTAACACAATCTGTGATTTCCCTAACCCCCTGATAGTGCAAAGAAAAACCATTAGAAAAACCGTTAACAAGCTCCTGTGTAACCTCATGGTTTGGGTAATCCAACAACTCCTGTTGTAATTTCTCACTATTTATTGGAGTTTTTCCCAGATTGAACATTAGCATTGAGACCTTTTCCCTGTCTGGAATTTCCAGCTGAGGCTCGAAAAGACTTGCATTGTGTGGCACTATGACTGTCAGCACAAATACTGCAAACATGAGCAAACCTACAATTGTCCCATTTACAGTTACCCTTATTGAAGGCATGGCAAGTTCCCGAGGGTTTATAATTTCTGACTTTTGAATCCTTAGTGTAACCCTTTGCCTAGTTGTTCTTCCCCATCCCTCCAGCTTGAGGGGTCATTACCCGGAGCCAAAGGTTGGAATTAATTTGATTCCAAGGTGAACCAGGAGATTGACTAAGACGTGCCCTAAATTGCTCGTCATAAACCCGCCAACCCCCAGACACCCCCTGAGAAGCTGCCCCCCGTATCGTGCTAACATACTGCAAAAGCTCCTGGGTCTTGTGGGGAAACCTTTCCAAATAAATGGACATAAAGATGTGGAAGGCATTCGTCCATTTCTCTATATTAGTAATTTGTTCTTTACAAATAGCCGGACGGGTCTCAATCACCCCACTAGATCCGACAACCATCGGTGCGCTCGTACAAAATTCATTTAATTCAGAATATCCCTTTAACAGAAGGGCCAAATTAATATATTCATGGCCCCAAATTTTTTGTTTCAAAGCCCTGGGCACATGGTTACCTATGGAGTCGGATTCTAGCGGGATAATTTCAATTTCAGGCGAAAATACACTGCCACATGCATTATCAGAATCAGTAACCGGAGTCGCACCCTACTAGAGTCTGGCACGGGCTCCGTACTGATACAACCTGTCACACCCTCCTCCACGTGGATCTCCACCAAGGACGATTCTGATTGCGGACAACGTGCACGTGAATTGGCAGAATTTTCTCCGACGGCGGCCTCAGACCTCTCAGCATCTGTAACAGCTCGCCTTCCCCCTCTTTTCTTCGCAGGGGGCGGCGACAAGGCCACCCTTGATCCTTTTCGCCTGGTACCTTTTCCTCTCGGCATCGTGACAGTCCAAATTGTCCAAATTAAAATTCCTGCACACTCGTGCTTGTTCAAAATGAAAATGACCGGAAGTTAAATTTGCCTACTGGGAAATGCTATACAATGCTTTATCAAGCGGGATAACTCTAAGATACAGAGGTCTAGCTTAAATCTACTAAGGGGAACAACTCCTCCGGCCTTATACTAACACATATTAAACTTCCATAATGGCTTCAATAAATTTGATTACCGTATACTTCGGTAATCAGTAATACTTTAAAGGATAAACACCAATGTATTGGTCTCATGTCAAAGAATCAATGTGTTATATCCGTCGCCCAAAATGCATGTTAATATTATCTAAGTAAGCTGACATATAGCACACTGTCAGGTTTACATGTGTTTTGTTATATCTGATATGGTAAGCGAAGCCCAATATAATGTAAAATATTTTTTGAGGAAGTAAATACCTAGTCGCGTTAAACCCTATTCAAGATACTACACCGGTTTTACACAGGTAAAACTGTTTCTACACATACTTTGTTATACGAGGAAGCTGATATATCACAAATGCTTTTCGTTGATTGATTGTAACATATTTATTGTCCTAAAGGACAAATACCCGGTTGTTAAGTGTCAAGTGCTAAGGAGCTCCTTCCTATATCTAACGTTGCTGCTGGTAGTTGTGTGATCTGTATTGCTACGTCGTTGTGTAGTGGTGTGGTGTTATATATAGTAGCTATGCATATGTATTTTATATTATATATACTACTAATTAGCGATACTGCCACGCAGCCTCTAATAAACAGAGATGATTCGCTACTCCGGAGGTGTCCTGGCGTCGACCATCAGTTTTTACAGATTCTACGCATCGAAAACTCGGATTTACGGAAACAGCTGTCGGTCTACGACAGTAAGTTACGAAACTTCCAACAACAGATGGAATACTTGCAGACAATACTTCACGATTTAAGTTATAAATATGAAACGCTCAACGCCGTGTTCATGGAAACTGGAACGCCAAAACTGCCTGATGTTTCCCCAGATCAACCCAGGGATCCAGGAACAACAGTCGGAGAGCCAAATACAGGTTATTAAGTATTGAATATGAAATTGACAGCTATATATAGATTTACGTTGCCCAAAGGCGTATTTTGACATTACATGAATGTTAATATGAAAATAAAAATCCTGTTACCATACCTATGGCGATAATATACTAATATCTTAACAAGTAAACATGTGTCTTACAAGTACCAATGTGTATTTATGACAAAGAAGACCTTTCTCATATCAGTCCTGTGAGAAAATTGATGCAACTTATTAGTGATCATAGCAATTTGCACTGGCTGTAGTGCATAAACACACTTCCTGTGATTTGAAAATGCTTACATATATTTGCATTGAATGCAAACATAATGAGCTTTGGTCGTTCCGTCGGGCATGCTATGTGATTTCCAAATGCATTAGGCATTGATGATGGAACTGTCTGGTGGAAGCTGTTATTGTGCATGTCTTTCTTTATCGGGAGGAACAGTATGTTTCTATACATGTTGCTATACTCTGTTGATATTTCTGTTGACATCTAAGTGAAAATATTAAAGTTTGATCCTCTGATGTACATCAATCTCTAGATCGCCAAACCGTTTACTTGATTGGCGTTGAACTTGGTTGCCGCTCATCTGTGGTCGTCATAAGAAATGCATAAATTTAGCGATTGGTTTCTTTTCCCGTCATTATAATCGAAAAAAAAAAGTTGTGTAGCTTTGATTTTGATATGACAGGGGTGAAGAGAACGATAATAAATTATGTATGTTGGCGCATTAGACCGATCGTGTTAAAACAGTATTGGACTAAAGAAAATACGACCAAGTACGTGACATTCTTACATTTGAAAATCTTGAACTACATTTTTCTCGCATTTATTTCTATTACGTTTTTGTCCCTTGTTATTTATTCTTATCTAAGTTACATCGTTGCAAGTCCATGCACCGGAACCTTAATTGTTACTGTGTACTTACATAATAAAATAGGAGGGCATGCTAGACACAATATATAATATTTACGATAATATGTTTCGGAAGCGAAAGCGTCTTGCTGTTCCAAACCACCTTCCTCTTTTTAACGCATTTACGTAAGTATTACTAATCTTCTGTCCTTCTTAATAACTTATTTTCTGTCCATTACAGAACAGCGTCCACCAATTGCGTTCTATGCTGCCGTGAGCGTGGATACAGAAACAAATCCAGTTGTATTTGATAAAGTTTATCTAAACGAAGGTGGTTGCTATGACAACACAACCGGTGAATTCACGTGTAGTGTCAGTGGCGTGTACCACATCACGTGGTCTGTGGAGACGTTCGGAGAAGAGGATGTCGGTACTATATTGGATGTCAACGGAAAGGAGTTCGGATACACTTGGACGGATTCACAGGATCAACAGTATGATACAAGTACAAGTGTAGCAATATTGAGACTCAACGCTGGTGACGTCGTTAAGGTTACACTTCAATCAGGGTCAAAGGTCGACGCCCGTCAATCTGTGTTCACGGGTCATTTCCTCTTTCGATAGATAGTACAACCTGAGAAACGAGGGGGTCATGAAGCAGTCTGAAAATCTGAATTTAACATTGTTAACATATATATATGGGGCAAAAAAGTAATTCAAACAGTGTAAACAATAAGGTGTATTGTTTACACAGTGTATTGTTTACACTGTTTGAATTACTTCTTTGTCCAATATAATCATTACAAGTAAATTGTTTCCTCCATACATTTATGTGAGGATCCAGTGTTATCTGGATTATACTGTTCATATTACTTCTTTGACCCTTATATATATATATATATATATAACTGAAAGAAGAATTGTTCAATATACTGTTAGAGTGTACTTAAGTAAATAGTTCCTTGAATGTTCGTGTCATCGTAAGCTAATATGTACGAGATATGATTCTCGAAACGTCTTTGCTCCTCAACATAAACAAATATCAGCTGATCAAAGACATCAAAGCATCAACTAACGACACCGTAATTTCATCAAACAAACACACAGTTAAGAAATTAAATATTACATATTTAAACGTCACCTGTCTCAAAAACGTTAATAAGCACGTAACATTTACACTAGGCCTACTGGAAGCCTACGACTCCGTACAAGTTTAGATTTAAATTTGTTATAGAAAAGAATGTGAACACATGTCTGGGTTGACGATGAATACTGATCCTGGAAAGCATTAAGTATGGTCATAATAGAACAACTGTAACCTCCAATGTCACTTTTAATATAACATAATATTAAAAAGTCCTGGTCCTGACGGGAAAATGTAATACAACTCACTTATAAATATAATGCAACTAAAGCCTGGAGTTGAACGAGTAAGCGGCGTGAAGTCCCCGGTGATATTCCATCCGGTCCATTCAGTGATAATACCCGATGAGTTCCGGATGACGTTTTTCTATAGTTTTCCTTTATTTATGCGGACAAGACGACCAAACTAAGCGCGTTTATAATTTCTATTCCGTATAAACTTCATACGGCATTTTTTACGGACCTGTTGATGTTAATGCAGGCTTTAAAAGACATCATCGAGATGACTCGCGCAAAACAAATATAAAACCAGTTGATCTGTATGCCGTCCCGGTCCATCTGTTCAACCGTGCTAAACTGAAAGGAAACACCTGGCCTTGCGTCATCAAAACAGGCAGCCTATTTATAGGAAATTACCCCAGTCGAGTGGAAAAATACTGAGAAGGTCGAAAAAATAGGCCATTTTCAAAACAATATTGTGCCCGTTCTGCTAATGATATCGAAAAACTAAACGGACTGTTTTCTTCAGGAAGCATTTATCTCTTTGTATGACCATTGTATATATCTGTGGATTTTTTTCTGAATTTTGAGGGCGATTTAAACAGAGCCTCTCGGTCAAAATGTCGTTTTGGCATGTTTGGCCCAAAATATCTCACAAAAACGATTTTCCACAGGGATACCAGATACACCCAGACCTAGATCGAGCCGAGTTTTACAATGGCTCAAAGTATCAACCGAATTGTATGTGTCAATTTTTCTGTCCTCAAATCGCTATTATATCCGGCAAAATAGGCGAATTAGCTCGTATTATCATTACGTTCCGTAAGGAACGATAACTCTAATGAGTTATCGCCCCTCACTACACTTCATTCTTTATTTTGTTTAGCATTTCTGCCTTCTCCGATTCTGTTTTGTTTATCGTTTCCGCATTGTCAGTTTCTGTTTTGTTTAGCATTTCTGCCTTCTCAGATTCTGTTTCGTTTATCTTTTTACGCCTTGTCAGTTTCTATTTTGTTTAGCGTTTCTGCCTTGTAAGTTTCTGTTTTATCTTTTCGTTTCCACTTTGTCAGTTTCTGTTTTGATTATCGTTACCGCCTTGTCAGTTAAATTTCTGTTTTGCTTATCGTTTCCGCCTTCTTAGTTTCTGTTTTGTTTAGCATTTCTGCCTTGCCACTTGCTGTTTTATTTAGCGTTTCTGCCTTCTCACGTTCTGCTTTGTTTATCGTTTCCGCATTGTCACTTTCTGTTTTGTTTATCGTTTCTGTCTTGTCAGTTTTTGTTTTGTTTATCGTTTCCGCCTTGTCAGTTTCTGTTTTGTTTATCGTTTCTGCCTTGTCTGTTTCTGTTTTGTTTATCGCTTCCGCCTAGTCAGATTCTGTTTTGTTTATTGTGTCCGCCTTATCAGTTAAATTTCTGTTTTGCTTATCGTTTCCGCCTTCTTAGTTTCTGTTTTGTTTAGCATTTCTGCCTTGCCCCTTGCTGTTTTATTTAGCGTTTCTGCCTTCTCACGTTCTGCTTTGTTTATCGTTTCCGCATTGTCACTTTCTGTTTTGTTTATCGTTTCTGTCTTGTCAGTTTCTGTTTTGTTTATCGTTTCCGCCTTGTCAGTTTCTGTTTTGTTTATCGTTTCTACCTTGTCTGTTTCTGTTTTGTTTATCGTTTCCGCCTAGTCAGATTCTGTTTTGTTTATTGTGTCCGCCTTGTCAGTTAAATTTCTGTTTTGTTTAGCGTTTCCGCCTTGTTAGTTTCTGTTTTGTTTAGCATTTCTGCCTTGTCACTTGCTGTTTTAATTAGCGTTTCTGCCTTCTCACTTTCTGTTTTGTTTATCGTTTCCGACTTGTCACTTTCTGTTTTGTTTATCGTTTCCGCCTTGTCAGTTTCTGTTTTGTTTAGCGTTTCTGCCTTGTCAGTTTCTGTTTTGTTTATCGTTTCCGCCTTGTCAGTTTCTGTTTTGTTTATCGTTTCCGCCTTGTCAGTTTCTGTTTTGTTTAGCGTTTCTGCTTTCATCAGTTTCTGTTTTGTTTATCGTTTTCGCCTTGTCAGTTTCTGTTTTGTTCAGCGTTTCTGCCTCGTCACTTTCTGTTTTGTTTAGCGTTTCTGTCTTGTCAGTTTCTGTTTTGTTTATCATTTCCGCCTTGTCAGTTTCTATTTTGTTTAGCATTTCTGCCTTCTCAGATTCTGTTTTGTTTATCGTTTCCGCCTTCTCAGATTATGTTTTGTTTATCGTTTCCGCATTGTCAGTTTCTGTTTTGTTAAGCATTTCTGCCTTCTCAGATTCTGATTTGTTTATCGTTTTACGCCTTGTCAGTTTCTGTTTTGTTTAGCGATTCTGCCTTGTAAGTTTCTGTTTTATCTATCGTTTCCCCTTTGTCAGTTTCTGTTTTGTTTATCGTTACCGCCTTGTCAGTTAAATTTCTGTTTTGTTTCGCGTTTCCGCCTTGTTCGTTTCTGTTTTGTTTAGCATTTCTGCCTTGCCACTTGCTGTTTTATTTAGCGTTTCTGCCTTCTCACGCTCTGCTTTGTTTATCGTTTCCGCCTTGTCACTTTCTGTTTTGTTTATCGTTTCTGTCTTGTCAGTTTTTGTTTTGTTTATCGTTTCCGCCTTGTCAGTTTCTGTTTTGTTTGGCGTTTCTGCCTTGTCAGGTTCTGTTTTTTTTTTTTATCGTTTTAAGCCTTGTCAGTTTCTGTTTTGTTAAGCGTTTCTGCCTTGTCAGTTTCTGTTTTGTTTATCGTTTCCGCCTTGTCAGTTTCTGTTTTGTTTATCGTTTCTGCCTTGTCAGTTAAATTTCTGTTTTGTTTAGCGTTTCCGCCTTGTCAGTTTCTGTTTGTTTAGCATTTCTGCCTTGTCAGTTTCTGTTTTGTTAAGCGTTTCCGCCTTGTCAGTTTCTGTTTTGTTTATCGTTTCCGCCTTGTCAGTTTCTGTTTTGTTTATCGTTTCCGCCTTGTCAGTTAAATTTCTGTTTTGTTTATCGTTTTCGCCTTGTCAGTTAAACTTCTGTTTTGTTTAGCGTTTCCGCCTTGTCACTTGCTGTTTTATTTAGCGTTTTTGCATTCTTACTTTCTGTTTTGTTTATCGTTTCCGCCGTATCCCTTTCTGTTTTGTTTATCGTTTCCGCCTTATCCCTTTCTGTTTTGTTTACTTAAACTGTTAAAGGAAATCCAGAATACCCTATTCCCTTTTTGCTTAAACTCTTTAATTAAATCCAGTCAACACCATTTCCTTCTTCAAACTACCTAAGTAAATCCAGTCAACACCATTTCCTTCTTCAAACTACCTTAGAAAATCCAGTCAACACCATTTCCTTCTTCAAACTACCTAAGTAAATCCAGTCAACACCATTTCCTTCTTTACTTTTACTACTGTTTAGTAACTGAAAACATGTATTGATCCATAAAGTTCATTCTTCCTAAAATAACATATCATTTTAAGAACGTAGATGTGGCGCATGTATTCCTGTTTTTATTTGTAATGTAAACATGTGATTATGTTGTTTGATGAATAAAAAGATACAATGTAAGCTACGGCTCTTTCTGGCGAGGCGATTTGATGACGTAGATCGAGAGTTCAAAGCCCGGTCAGGGCACGAGTCATAACGTTGTTTTTCCTTAAAATTTCCATAGAAATGGGGATATCTCTATTGGGGCCGTAGATATTAACCGGGTATATTTTCAAATCACTCTGTATTTCTAAATTGACTTTTAGATATTTTCTGTCATTAGTAGTAAATGAAGATTTTTTTTGTGTCCAAATCATCATTCATTAAAATGCAAACACCTCTCGAATCTCGGCTGCTATGGCCGAATAAACATTCAAATTCCCTTTGAGGTAATATTATTTTTAAATTGTTATCCCGAAGACACTATAACAAGTGTATTTTTTATGAGACGGTTAATTACATCCCGAAGACACTATAACGAGTGTATTTTTGTCTGAGACGGTTAAATACATCCCGAAGACACTATAACGACTGTATATTTGTCTGAGACGGTTAAATACATCCCGAAGACACTATAACGAGTGTCTTTTTGTCTGAGACGGTTCAATACATCCCGAAGACACTATAACGAGTGTCTTTTGTCTGAGACGGTTAAATACATCCCGAAGACACTATAACGAGTGTATTTTTGTCTGAGACAGTTAAATACATCCCGAAGACACTATAACGAGTGTCTTTTTGTCTGAGACGGTTAAATACATCCCGAAGACACTATAACGAGTGTCTTTTTGTCTGAGACGGTTAAATACATCCCGAAGACACTATAACGAGTGTCTTTTTGTCTGAGACGGTTAAATACATCCCGAAGACACTATAACGAGTTTCTTTTTGTCTGAGACGGTTAAATACATCCCGAAGACACTATAACGAGTGTATATTTGTCTGAGACGGTTAAATACATCACTAATAGCAGAGATATCTGCAGTTAAGACTCATTATGATAACATTGTCGAATCCTATATTGTGATTTGTTATCGATACTTCAGATCAAAATAAAATTTTTGTGTTGTATTGTTGAACGTACTTCCTATCAGCATGGGTCATTTATGGACGGCCTTCTCCGTTTGTTACATGCACACGTGTAGTTTATGTATGCATTGATTATGGTAAGCCAATTTCTCATTTATTCACGGAGCAACGTTGATCCAGGCATTACCCAAATTATATATATATGATATGTTATATACTTTATTAGATATATTATATCTTTTATGAGATATCTTATATATTTTTTATAAGATATCTTATAAAAGATATAAGATATCTTATATACTATATAATTTGATATAATTTGGTAAAATACTGGATCAGTATTGCTCCGCGAATATATGACAACTTGGCTTGCCATAATTAATACATGTCCCAGGTGGGGTGTGGTCATGGTTGTCTCCCTTTTATAGTGATGACAACTTTAATGTTACCTCACTGAAGCATACATGTACCTATATTGATGAAGTCACACCCACCAAAAGAAAAGACACATCACATTCTAACCTCGTTATCCCACCATCTTTGCTAACCAAAGGTTCTTTATTTGGTTTTCAAACTTGACATATTTAGCCTCGTGTTTAACTTCCCTCCTCAGCAGCACAGTTGTGTAACTTTTGTTACGTGATAATAAAAGAAAGATGAAAACCAGCAGCTAAATTCAAAGCACAATTTAATGATATATTCAAAGCTAAGCAAGTTACAGAGATAATTCACAATAATAATTAAGTGGTGTACAAGGTTGTGTATTAAATCAACACTGTTAATTACTTATCTTATAACAACTGTCCTTGAGTAATCCTTTCCTATTCGTTTCTCCAGAATTAAGAATGATTATAAATCCTACAGTTCAGTTAATAATCCAACACAAATAATAAAGCCCCCTCCCCCCTTAAAACTTATTAATCAGTTCTCATTATCAGGCCATTGATAAAACAGAATTCATATAGCTCTTCTTGACAATATTAAACCAGTTCTGAATAACAATTTCTTTCTATTGCTATTGATACCATATTGCCAAATGTTTCAAGTGCATTAACCATCAATCTCTTTTCTGAAATTCTTTAACATTCTTCTTGTAAACAATCACTTGTCAATGGACACCTGTACATAAAACATTAAATCTTCTAGAATGTTCCAGGTAGACCTATTACATATCAGGTCGTAAGAGTTATTTCCCTTGAGTATACTATATACGTACACCTTACATTTCTGTATGGATAGTCTTCCTTGATCAATAGTACATGTCTATATAACACTTTTCACTATTAAAACTTTAAATTAAACCAACAGTGAACACCAATGTCTTTCAATTTGTCGTCATTTACATTAAGAATATAAACACACACACACACACACACACCCACACACACACACACACAAAAACCAAACAAAAAACGTACAATAAAAAAACAACAACAACACACACACACACACAAAAAAAAAACCGGAAAAAAACGGACATTTGGTACAAATGAACTCGGCGCTTCCATAGCTATTTTCACTCACACGGACTTGCAATGAATTTTGAATTTCAGAAAGGGAAAATAAACTAAGAGAACTTCTCTCTAAAGTTGATGATCACAAAGGTTTTTTTTTCAAACTGTTTCTCTCGCAGTACTCTGCTGGCTCCCAAGTGGAGGGTGGGACCCAACATTTCGTTGCCGGGGTTAAGAAAGTGGATTCGATGCTGAAATGGAAATAATATGTTATTATAAATGAGAGAGGTAGTCAACAGTAATTATTTCAAATTACATTTAATCAACTAATTATCGTACATCTGGAAGTATAGTGCATATTTGAAAAAAAGGATAAGTGGAAAACTCGACTGCGCACTATATCAGATACAAACATTTGTCGGCTAGATACATTGATGTCATGAAAGTAATTCGAGATTTGGTAATTCCTTGAAATCATATATCTATTAATCTACAGCAATTATAGGAAATTGTCTTGGTCGTTATTTAATCAGTTTGTCAATACGAAAACTTGATATTTTCTTACAATTTCACCAGGTTTCAGGTTTCACAGTTTTAATTACTTTTGTCCTTGATGCACATTCATCATGCAGTTTGATTTCTTTTCAATAATTTAACCCGAAGTCGTGTGTGTGTGTGTGTGTGTGTGTGTGTGTGTGTGTGTGTGTGTGGAGGGGGGGGGGGGGGGGGGGCAGCATTTTAAATGCATTAATATATAAATACTTATTACCGGTTAGATTTTAATAAGATATAACAAAAGAGTTCCAAGTGGGATCTTGGCGCCAACCACCTCATAAACAGTCTAAATTTAAATTGACACAGCTAGGGACCAACGAGAACCTACACATGAAGTTTGAGGAATATCCTTGCTGTGCTTTTCATGAAATAGCAACAAGGATCTGATAATGATGGGCTAATAATACTAATAATAAACATGCACCCCTCCCCCGGTTTTTTCCTGTATGGGACTAAAGAAACGAAGCAAAAACAACATGTCCCAAAACACTTGGTGATATGTTCCAGGCTCAATTAATCACTTACGCGCAATGATACCTGTGTTGGGCTTCACAGGCCCGCCAATAGACAACCCAGTCCAGTCAATAGACAGCCAACTCCAGTCAACAGGCAGCCTATACAAGCCAGTATTACACTCATCCAAGCCAACAGGCCGATAAAGAGGCAGCCGATCCCAGTTTATCTGCAGCCGACTCCAGTGAAATCGCTCATTGCAGCCACTATAATCCCAATCCCTCAGAACAGGCGATCTGTCTATAGGCAGCCTTTTCCAATCGATAGGCAGCGTATTCTTGGGAGTAGGAAGCCAATTCCAGTCAATAGGGGTCTTGTTGTGAAATCTTAAGTGTTCATTACATTTGGAGAAGTGTTTGCAGCCCAGGAATCCCCCATCAGTAGCGTTACGTCTAGCCATAGGATGGGAACGTTTCAGAATAAGATGGTCCCGGTACTGAAATTGAATTTATATTTTATCATTGATAGACGTTAGTTAGGTTTGGAATCGGTTGGAAAATCGTCAACAGTAATTATTTCAACTTATTACCATAAATCTGCAAGTATAGGGCATATTTAAAAAGTTAAGTGGAAACAACTCGACTGCGCACTATATCAGATACAAACATTTGTCGGCCAGATACATGGATGTACGGAAGAGCATTAGGGCCATGAAGCAAAAAAAAAATTCATTTTTTCGTGTTAATAACTCGAAATTTTGACTTAGTAACTCGAAATTTCGAGACAATAACTCGAAATTTCGACTTACTAACTCGAAATTTCGAGATTATAACTCGAAATTTCGACTTAATAATTCGAAATTTGGACTTAATAACTCGAAATTTCGACTTAATAATTCGAAATTTCGAGATAATTACTTGAAATTTCGAGATAATAATTTTAGTTATGGAGATTGGTAATGCACTAGATTTAGTGAACAAACATGTTTCTCTTAATGTCACACTACTGTAAATATCATGTTTTTGTCTGACAAATAGGACATGATATTAAGAGGAATGCACTGTATCTTTATACGGAAGAGCATTAGGGCCATGAAGCAAAAATATTCGAAATTTTATTTCCTTAAAACTATACATTTATTTAGCAGCAATTAAAAGACAGTTGACAGTTTTTAATCAGTTTGTCAATGTGAAAACTTGAAATTGTCTCCCCATTCCTCAATGGCATGTTTCACAGTTTTCATTTCGTTTGTCTATGTTGCACATTCATCATTCAATTTTTGTTTGCTTTTAAATAAACTTGCATTAATAATCTAACCCCAACTTGAAATTGAAGCTTGATCAGAGATAGAAATTAAGGTATTCTGTCAGTATTCAATGATCAGTTCAGAGGAAATGAAAATATTCCTTTTCAAATACTGGTAGATTAGTGCACGTTTAAATTAGGATTTGAATTGATTAACAATTATTGGTTACATTTGAATCAAATGTTTATTTGAAATATGCAAGTCAACGGATTTCAAGCTTCATTCTCCCTACTAGTTACCGCTTTAACAAATGAAACAGCTATTAATATTAAAGTTTTTGAATCAATGATTCATCATTTATGAACTAAATTTACCTCAGCAATTATCAAAGGAATGAAAATGATTTACACATTTGAAAAAATACTTAGAATAACTCTGTCTAGAAATTACCGCTATGTACACTTTATAGGGTAGACCAATGTGCCCGTTAACAAAACACCGGTGCACAAGTATAGCAGTGTTTACACATCTGCACTAGACACATTTGAACAAGGCTGAATTCGATAATTATAACTAGTGTTTACTTGCTTTAACAGTAGACTGTGATATGATAAATTTCAATGGACTGTCAAAGCTTTAATTTTAAAAATCGCTCTTATCTCACTAAACACACAGCCAGGTATATATATTCATTCCAGCCGCCAGGGAAACCAGTACCATGAATACCCTTTACTAGTTGGAAGCTCCATTTCATTGATGTATATGCATATACTTTATTTTGTACAGATTGTCAGTAAACCATGCATATGTATAAGCCATTTGTTGCAGTTACAAACTATGTTCTTGATAACTGGAGTAATATAGCTTTTGTTCTTTGTCATACTGGCTGGTGATATATCACTACAATTGTACTTGTATCGTTATACAACAACCAGTTTCTGAGAAAGACAAACCATAGGGACCAATACAACAGTACATTTCTGTACGGGGGTGATTCCGAGGGAATCAATCTGCCAGATGCAGACACTACTTATAAATTGGATTAATATAACTTTACATACTGCTTCAACTGTAACAGTTGTGCTATAGGGAGGCTAGTAAATGGCTATGGTGTACACACCTTATTAGATGGTAGCCACACACATTGATAGAAAAAATCGTACATGAATATGGTCATATTGTCCTTATTAGAGATCAATGTTAAAAGATTTTCAAATGTAAAAAGATCAATCGCCACAATGGTAAATGTCATTTGTGTAACGATCACAGTCGATTACTAAAATACGAGATAGAGCATTTTACAAGTTCACCTGGCTATCTACAATCAAACGGAAAGTCGGAGAATGCGGTCAAAACAACAAAGCGAATAATGAGCAAGACACTCCACAGACCCCAATATTGCACTCCTTGAATGGAGAAATACACCCAAAGAGGGTATAGGCACATCACCCGCCCAACGACTCATTGGAAGACGAATAAAGACACTTTTGCCCACGCTTTCAAGGAAATTAGAGCCGAAGATTGTACAAAACACGAGAGAAAGACTTCTAAAGAGGAAAGGAAAAGAGACATACCATTATGATCAGAAGGCACGGAAAGCTGACTAACTAAAGAAATAATCTGTGAAAGGGATGATGTTGAATCACTACCAATGTCCTGTAATGTGAGTGCTGATTAAGTACAGATTACTCAGTCTTCTAGTCAGCAGAAAACACCACCTGGAGTAAAGGTGGACCCCACATCATATGTGTCTCAACAGGCACAGCCTGATGTTAAGTTGGCAGGTCCAATAACTCCTGCGAAAATGACGAGCCGGGACGAAGTGTCATGCCAGCAAGGTTCAAGGATTACCAGATGTGAGGATCCTGATGTGCCAAGATGTTTTTAATAAATTTGCGCCAATTCATTTATTTTTCTAGTCTAGTTAGGTAGTCAGTAGTTTCTAGTTGTTGAAATTTTGCTATAGTTTAAATATAGTTACTTATTCTACTCATCATGCCAGGAAACTGTGTTAAAATAACGATATGTTATAAATGGCACAATCGCGAAGTGTTTAAAAGACTGTTTAAACGTGAATGGATAACTTCTATTTGAAGAGAGGGATGTAACAATAATTCAATAATGAACACTACCCATCTAACATCATATGGAATGATGAGCTACTCCCTATGACACTAGGTGGCGTTGTTGTAGTATCTAAGATGGCGACCTAATACACATGTGAAACGAAGACTCGGTGTATGTTATCTGTTATCAAGACGTTACCAAACGTTACAATTTGCACCAGAAGAAAGAGCCTTAGCTTACTCATTAAGCCAAGTCTAATTAAAAGTGTATTGCTTTCTGAATTTTTTTTCTAGAATTCGGAGATGTACTGACAAAACACACCGGATATAACAATATTTATCATCAGATTTCTTACCAAAAGAACGAATTGGCCTGTGTCGCTCACTTGATACTACATCAATTATAAACAGGTTTATCTAGGTCATTCCTGCAGATTCTAAACTTCAATCAAATATCAGAGTAGTATAGGTTTATTAATGTCAATAAAGTTTCCTTAATTCCTACATGCTATTGGCCTCCTATCAAATCTCTGAGTCGGCTATCTAGTTTGTTTTTATTTTCTATTAATTCTAATTGTTTAAAGACATAAAGCTAAGTTTACCCCTGTGGCTTGAATGTAGGCCTAGGTTATTTAACTGAACAAACATCCCAGCATGCTACAGACCAAATATCAGCTCCCTTCGGCCTTGATTATCAAGAAGATTTTTAAAGACTTTAGTCCTACTTGACCCCTATGACCCTGAAAGTATGTCAGAATAATCCAAGCATGCCACAGGCCAAATATCAACTCTCTCTGACTCTTGGTTATTGAAAAGTCGTTAAGAGATCTCAGCCTATTTGATCCCTGGTACCTTGAATGTCGGTCAAAGTCATTCATTTGAACAAACTTGGTATCGCTTCAACCAAGAATGCTAAAGGCCCAATACAATATCTCTGTGACTCTTGATTTTTGAGAATTCGTTAAAAGATTTCAGCCTATTTGACCCATGTGACCTTGAATGTCGGTCAAGGTCAATCATTTGAACACTATTGGTAGCCCTTTACCCCAGCATGCTACTGCAGACTTAATAATAACTCCTTTGACCTTTTGATTTTGTAGAAGATATATCAAGGTTGTAGCCTATTTGACCCCTTTGACATTGAATGTAAGGCAAGGTCATTCGTAGTAACAAATTTGAAAGCCCTTCATGCCTGCATGCTTCGACCCAATATCAACTCCTTGGGCAGCAGTTTACTTAGAACAAATCGTTTAAAGATTTTAGTCAATTTGTCCGCTTTGATTTTGAGTGTAGGTCAAGGTCATTCATTTAAACGAACACCCTTCATCTTTCACCAATATCAGATTTCTGTGTTTCATGGACGGCCGGCCGGACGGACGGACGGACGGACGGACGGACGGACAGACGACGGAACGACGGACGGACGCCGCACCACGGCATATGCTCACTTGTATTTGAGTAGGTGAGCCAAAAAATTCAACACTGAAATTGATAGTTATCTCTAGAAACAGTAAGGTTTCCAAAACTAAAAGTAGTCAATGAAATTATTCTGAAAGAGGACTTAAAATGATTCAAGTTAAAGCCTTGATGGATTCATTATACGATTATTTACAACATCAAGAACATGGCGAATGATTTTGAATTCTATCATTGAAAAAACCCTTCTTGCTAACTGTGGATCAGAATGTATTATTTTCTGTCATAATAAGTGGGTTTTTTTAAATGTATTTAAAGCATATTATCATAGATATTCAGACATAAAATCCATCTCGAGCATGCCTGTATGGCATAAAGAAAAGAAATCAAGTCTCTAATAGTAGTGTTTCTATTCTTCTTTTTTTTAAAATAAGAAATGGTACAGAAAGGGAATTATTGCAGATAATAACAACTTTAAAAAGATCATGATAATTTACTTAGTTTTCAGGTTTTCAGTGAGATATATGGTGTTTTAGCAAACTTCTTATAATATCAAGGTATTTAAACAGCTATCAAGGAACTTTGCTCTCAATATGGTTTCGATCCATCCAATGATAGATAATCTATCCATTCCAAAGATAAAGATATTATTTTTTTTGTAATATAATTAGTAAAATTGATATATAATGTGCAACTGGTAGAAAGAATGGGAGGAACATTTTGATTAAGATGATATTGACTGGAATATAATTATTAAGTTCCGTTTTCTGTTACCAAAAACACTAAATTACCATTGTTTTTATTTAGTAACACCAATTCATATGTAGCTAAATGCGGGTTAAACATAAGTCCTACATGCAATTTTTGGAAAACTGGAATTGAAATAATGAAGAACGCATTATGGACTGATGGTGGGAAAGAACAAATTTTGCTCCAAGGATTTGTGAAATGATATGTTTAGCACTTTTGAATTTAATAAAAAATCAGATAGGAAAGCTGACAATGTGATACTCTTAACCATCAACCAATACATGTATAGATCCAAAAAAAGTTTTTTTTAAATAATAAAAAAAAATTGTATCTCACACAAAAACTTATTGCCAGAGGTAAGGGAGACAGTTATTTCAAACAATGGGTTAAATAGGAAAGACTTCTTGGAGTTTTTTAAAAGCAACAATCAGGGAAAACACTCTAATCTCATTTCCATCGACTGAACTTATTCTTTCTTTGTAAAATATTTCTTTTAGTTCTCATTATATTAAAGCTTAAAAAGAGCAAAACTGATTTTTTTCCGTTTTATAATGTGTTTCTAATGTCATGTAATAATATGTTAAAGCCACATACTCCCGAAAAACCTAAAATTCTAGTTGCACACGTGCATTAATGGCAATCCAAGATGTTCATTCACGCTCTCCCAACATTTAATTGACCACTGGCCCGGACGCTTGACCGGGGGTGTCCTTGAGACATCAGTGTATAAGAATAACTCGCCGTATTTATATTTATAGCGAGATTTGTCATGGAGCCGAGAACGAGGCTATAACAACGTACACTGCACATAAACTACACACATGTCCGTTGTTTACATATCGAGCATACGTGAGGGGCCGCGGTGGCCGAGTGGTTAAGGTGTCCCGACACTTCAACACTAGCCCTCCACCTCTGGGTTGCGAGTTCGAAACCTACGTGGGGCAGTTGCCGGGTACTGACCGTAGGCCGATGGTTTTTCTCCGGGTACTCCGGCTTTCCTCCACCTCCAAAACCTGGCACGTCCTTAAATGACCCTGGCTGTTAATAGGACGTTAAACAAAAACAAACCAAGCATACGTGAACTTTGCCTAATAATACTTTCATTTGAACATATTAACAGAATATTCGCGTAATACTCAGGTAACTGAACAGAATAAACAAACATAGTTAACATTTAAATCCTTAATTTTAGAATGAAGTAATATGCATACAACAAAACATTGGTAAAATCTTAGATCGGTGAATTTGACAACGTTCAAAAGCTAACCAGTAATCCAATAGACGTCCAGAAAATCGGAATTCGAGTCTATTCCTTATACTTCTCCCGTTTAGTTCCAACGAATAATTTCCTTTCCTAAGGAAATACTCTGTTTTTTCGATTCCACACACGTTTGTGTCTTTTCTTTGACAGAATCTGTCTGCGTTTTGGCAGTTCCACGCTTGCGGCGTTCCGCCATTTAGTATGGACTGTAAAACCTGCCGTTACATTGTGGGACTCATTTTCAGAGGAACTTGGTCCCGCAGCCACAGTTATTATTTTTGGGAATTCCCCGTATACTTTCATCAATTCACATTTTCTTTCAGTTTCTGATTCACGATAATCTGTTAGGTATGTATCAAGTCCGAAAACTGTAAAAAGCTCAAAATGTAAACATTGATATATGTTTCTTCGGGAGTATGTGGCTTTAAAGTTTCGAAAAAAATGTAACAGCTAGTTAGTGACCTAGATCTTGAGTCGATTAATCTGTAACTCACACTTTTCTGGGATATCTTTTTTTTTTTTTTTTTTTGGGGAGGGGGGGGGGGGGGGGGGGGGGGGGGTTGTTGTTTTTGTGTGAAGTAAAATAATACTAGACGGACACTGGACAACAAACGCCTATACTACGGCAAAGGCTAGCTTAACCTTTGGCATATGAGCTAACAATCATTTACAGTACCTTTGGATTGTGGAATTATTATTTTCTCATCTCAACTGGTTTAAAAATGTCCCCTTTTGTTGAGCTTTTCTTCCCCACGACATAAACACCAGTCCCGTAAAGATTTAAGGTCTTTTAATAAATGAGAAGAAATTATTTGAGTTCTTACTTAATAATGAATCTTAGGATATAAAGTATGGGTGAAGGTTATTTCTTTTTGCAAACACTGTCATGATTTATATCAGCACCCTACATCTAGCTTCTTGGCCTCTTGGTTCACCTGAAGAATGTTTCCGCTTGAAGCTGGACAGACACTGGACAACAGACGCCCATACTACGGCATCGGCTAACCTAACCTTCTGGCAGATGAACTAACATTCACTTACAGTACCTGAGGACGGTAGAATTCTTATTTTATCGGCTTACCGGGTATATTAAGCCTGTCTTTTGTTGAGCTTCATTTCCCCACAACATAAACACCAGCCCCGTGCAGTTGCGGCTGAGATATAATATGACAGCGTCTGTGAATATTTTCCAACCCTGGCGGTGATGAGATTCAGGTACGCCGTGTTGCACTGTGAGACAGGTGTTCAATAAAAGGACACCTAAAACAGATAAGTGATTCCGTAAAAGTAAAGTAATAGACAGCACCATTCCGAAATATGCTTGATATACTAGTCACTACATATAACTGACGTGTCAGCGGGGGCCTCGAAATGTGTCATAACCTGTATGTATCAGGAGTGTTACACTGGCATTTGTTTACGACTTACTACAGCTGCAAATGTACACATTACTACATATGTACTATATTTCATATATATAATATTATATAATTTTCATATCATGAGACTATGGCGAAGGAAATCGATCAAGGGGTTTGAACGATAACAAAGCCTTGCTACCTTATCTGTATACATATAGATATGTATTTATCCTGCAACTGTCACCGCATTTATGGAATACACCTTCCGTATATACTTTTGCTGTATACGACAGTTACGGAAAACAGCTGTGTTTTGGAATCTTAGCACGTGCGTCAATTCGACTGACCTATTTCAAAGTGAAACAATGTTTTAAAGGCGAACATATTTCTGTCATTTTTGACACCGTTTCACTTCAAAATGATTATTTTTGATGATTACTTTTTGTATTGTTGCAGGATCAATAGAATACATGGCCAGTGTCTTAAAATATAAGCTGTATTTAAAGTGGGTCGCCAAGGCTTGCCACTTTTGTCTTTCTTTATCCTCGCCAAAATACAGCTTATATTTTAAGACACTGACCATGTATGTTCTATATATATTTGCTTGGCTTGCCTCTCACCTTGCTACTTCAAAGTCGACTTACATACAATAAATGTAAATAGATGCAAATATTTACCTATGGCGGTATGGGCCTAAAATAGAAACATATAAGCTATTCACACTAGTCCCTGTGTTACTGTATTTTACCTGTGTGCAGATGACATTTAGAAGACTATCTTGTAGAATGATTATCATCAAATCCTGGACATTGTTTGAATTTGTCAAATAATTTTCTATAATACTTTTAGCAATAAGTTGAAATAAGTTTAAAGATAATGAAAAAAATTAACTACATGTACATGGTTCTCCACCCCAAAATAATTGAATTTAACTGAGTGCGACACAATAAATACATATTAGTTCAAAAACTTTTAGCATGAAAAGATATTTCAAATTTTACTAAATGTAATTGCCACAGGCGCTCGCATAGAAAATGTTATTTTATCACATTTTTACCAGTGAAATATCAAAAATTATTCATTCTTTAAAAGTGATAGTTAAAAATATCGTGAAAAATATCACTTTTGCTGATTTGACCAATCAAATTAATGATTAGAAAATACCAAAATAATTGACCAATCAGAAAGCCCGACATATATCACTGGGAGACACGAATGTACTAGTTTTTTCATATTTTCTACTAATTCTAAAATTTTCACCAATTTTACCAAAAAAGATCTAATTTAACCCAACCCAGTCCATTTTTTCAGCAACGTATCTAATTATGAATTGTCATGGCTAATTTTCGACGGTCAAAGCTAGTTCTGTGAATCATATCCAATTTAACATGACCACCGTCTAATTCTATCGAGCTATCTAGAAATCATGAACTTTACACTATTTATTTCATGACTATCTAAAAGTTTCTTACATCGACGATTTCTCATAGAATATGACGAGATTTCCCCCGACATTCTAGAAATGTCCGACAGGGTCTATTTTGTTCTCCACTGACGCTAATTCTGCTCTTCGAATCTAATATTGACGGAGCAATCCAGTTTTCGTGAAAATCGTCTAATATTAAACGTCATGACGTATATTGCGAGTTTCGCCTCGGGCGGTTCTGTCGCGCGGCAATACCAGCACTGCCAGCCGTAGACTACTTTACCTGGACAGCAGCCATCCGTGACCATCGAGTCCCGCGGCTAGCCTCGACTTGGGAGCGTTCCCCGTGAAGCGGTCCTACCATAATCACCTATACGGTGTCGGTACCAACTCGAATTAAGTGTTCAAGCTATAAATATGCGATACATACACGATAAGATACATACATTATGTATATCACATGATGTATATCTATATTTCTGATATCACATACGATACATTCACTTTTTTTGCAGATTGTTCCAGTTAAATTTTCATTAAATGTGCTGCATGTACATCAATATCATAAGACAGCTGAAAAAATAAAAGTATTACATTCACAATACGACGATAACATATTTATTGTTATTCAATTGAGGCAAATTTTGTATCAATAACCGATTAAGTTGCGTACTTACCGTACGTTTAAATCTGTTTTTACCCCAGAATCATATATATATACTGTTGTAAATTTTAAGCATAGGCAAACGTTAGCCAAGTTCCGTTGTGGTAATTTGAAATTGAAAATAGAGACAGGCCGGTATTCTCGTCCTCCCTTAGCATTACATGAGAGGAAATGTATTTTATGTCAGTCAGGATTAGTAGAAGACGAGCGCCATTTTTTAATTGACTGTGAGTTTTATTCAGATATTAGGCGAATTTTATTTAGTGAAGCAAGCAATTATTGTCCAAACTTTTTAGAATTAAACCCATATGAACAATTTCATTATCTTATGACAAGTGATGATCTTCAGCCTATTTTAGCTTCTTCACTCTATCTGATGTATCGCAGAAGATCCTGTTTTACCTATATTTAACAGAACTTTTTACTATATTGCGTCTCATAAGTCTGGATGTGAATATAATTTTAATGCAACTTGTAAAGTGTTTATGACTTCTACTGTATTTTATATATCTGTAATATTGACACGTGACACGTTAATAAAATATTTTGTATTGTATTGTATTGTATTGTATTAATAAAAGAAAGAATATTGTATCGAAAACCTCTTGTCATCCACTTCACAAGGACACCTGGACAGTTGTTGATTACAAGGCCTGGGGCATTTCTAAATTGAACCTGCTGGTTGGCTTCCTGCCTTAGGCGAGAGCACAGGTAAATCCCCGCCCCCTTTTTGGGATGAACTATAAGCTGGTTCTGTATTTAACATGACAAGTATATTAGTCCTACAATATAAGACTTCGAAGGTACAAACGTTATCTTTTGCGTTTATTGTCGGGTATCAACATTTTTGTTATTTGCCGAACCTCTAAGTACATCTTCTTTGGAACAGATGCCTGCATCAGAGACCTATATATCCACTATATACGTCCCTTGTTATATATATTGTAATTACCAATGGGTTACAGTATCCGAGCTCTAATATATACAAGTTTACTAATAACAAAATTTGAAACTGTATGTATCACATCGATGAGATTAGAGACTTGTGATATACAAGTCTCTGATGAGATATAGAAAAACAACTAAACTATAAATCCTATATCCTAAATCCTATACAGGTAATAATTAATAACGTGCATCTTTCAATGAGTCGTCTTTTCACGTAACGGTGTTACAAAGCCGATATCCGTGTTTACCCAATACAAGTGTTCATGATGTTAATTACCGATCATAAATTTATTACATGTATTTGAGATTGATTAATTATGGTATCACGTACTGTATGTTTGTGCGTAAATTCTTGCTAATTACGAAATAGCAATATGTGATCCTATAAAAGTTGCCGTCTGTAAAATAACTATAATAGATATTGTACGTCAAGTTGATAAAAGCAAGACCAGGCTATACTATAAAATCCTTTAATACTGTAAAGTTTAAAAAGGTCGTAGAGAAAAAGTAATGTACCGTTATAAAAACAAAAGTTACACTTTGTAACACAGGTAAACATCCGGGGCTATGACCTGGCAGCGGTCGCTATGACTACGCACAGTGTCAAGCAATAGTCTGTACAGCTGTCGACACGGGTGACTTGCCCCGACATTTTTTCTCCTCGTGGTGAAAAAATCGTCCGGATTATTGCGGGAAATTTACTAATGAAAAGTACGTTCCGTTCCCAAAATGGGCTTCCAGAATCGGAATCCGAATTTCCTGACTGGTGAGTACAAATAACGTTACGGAAATCCGTTCCCGTGCATTTCCGTCCGGACTGCGAGTTTTCCGGACTATCGGCGTCCGGATTATCGCGGGTCCACTGTACACTGAATGGTCAACAAATGATAAACGTTCTGCCTGATGAGAGTCGCCGAGCGATGTGTGCGACATCATAGGGATTCCATTAGTTCTGTTTCTAAATAATAAGACAATTTAGGCAAACTTGCTATAGAAATGCAAGATATTTAAATATGTTTTCTTACATATTCCTTGTTGGAATCATGTATAAAGTAAAAATGTAATTTACCTAAATATACAAGCAAATATAGTTTAAACATATTTTTTATTGCTTGAAATGTAGGCATGAGGATTGGGCAGAAGTTATACAACTTATTAAACCCCCCTCCTCCAAACATTTTTACAACAATGTGACACAAACAATGGACATTTACATTAATTTTACGATTGACAAATTAGAAAGGAAGACTAAAGAGAGAAAGTGAAAGGAATACAGATAATTATACAAAAATGAATTTATGTCTAACAAATTTTTTTTGATTTACACACAATAACATAATATCTGCCTAGAACAAACTAACTACGTTTACACGCTCCTTCATCTTATCATTGTCCTTTCATGCTCATTCCTTAATCGTTCCCCTTTTGATAATCAAGCTCCTGCTAGGTAATATAATATAGGTTTACAACAGGGACATAAACCCTCAGTAATTGCATGTATGACATATAGATATTAGACCTCTCATTTTATGAATACTTGGGTTAATACAGTAATACTGTGGGATGCATTTTGAACGAATAATTTTCATTTCAATATGTTAAAGTGTACCCTGAATGAAAAATTATATTTTAATATGTTATTGGTATTGATTAATAAACAAGAATGCAGAAAACCGCATCAAAATCGGCCGACCCATTTCCGAGTAATTGTGATTTTTCTCGAAAACACACCTGAAGCCCAAAGCCGAATACCTCGTTTTGGTGACCTCTGACCTGTGACGTCACAGGTTGAACACGATCGGAGCCGCCATATAGGAAATATATAGAAACAAACGTGAACACGTGCCTGTAATTAATGCGAATAAGACAATAAAAGGAAAGTGCTGAATAAACTCTCTGAGTTATATTTGTTAATTAGTTAATAACAAGTGCTACCGAAACCAGGGGGTGTGTTCCCCGAACGCCTACATATTTAGAACAATAGACAGAGACATCAAAGGAAGGGTAATTATAGTCTGTTTCATACATGTTCTGTATTTACCTGATATATTTTACCTGTATTTTACCTGTAGAAATCACTTGACAACTAAAGAAAACCAAGACACTAGCATATAAATTTCAACATCTTATTTAAATAGAATTGTGAAATTTATAGTATAGTATTAATCACATTGATATATAAGTTATTAGAATTCTGCAAGTTAAGATATCTTTATATCTTATTTTGAAAACAACACTATGAGAATCTTAATAATATATTGAGCACTTGAAATGTACATGTACATATATGCTAATACATTTTGGAATATCACTATTATAATCTTAGAATGTTACATGTTTTTATACTAGAACATATTTTGATAGGAATAACACTATTAGAAACATACTGTAACGTTACAGGACGGACAAAATTAAAATCAACAAATAGACACAGAAAACTGTAACTTTTCATTGGTGTAGTGGTACAAGTGGCAATACAGCTGCGGGGCGAACCAGTCTCCTAGTGTCGTCGTTGTATTGGGTGAAATGGAAAAGCATCCCTTGATGTTGGTCCACGGGAAGATAGTGAGGAGTGCAAACTGATGATAATTTTGAAGTTTATATAGATACATACACGTAGTTCCGGTATTCATCTTCAAGTGTTATGCCATCCTGTAGCCAGGGCTACATCACAGCTCACCGTTTTAACTGATCTCGATCAGTAAAATGAGCGATTTTTACTGATCAACATCATCATCTTCAGTCTTTGTGATATCAGAGAAGTGTTCAAATGAGAAAAGAGAGCCGTTTGAGTATAACTTGTAATTAAGAACAAAGCAAAGTATTTGATTTACGTTTTGGTTTGATGAAATTGATAATTAAAGAATTATTAATGAATATTTTACAATATTAATTTCAATGAATTATTAATTTATATTTTATGCAATGAATTATTAATTAATATTAATTTGATAATTATTGATATTTATTAATTTGATAATTTCTTATTTGTTTAAATAAGTATTGACAAATATCATGTGCATATATAGGTAATTCTAAAATATTATATTTTTGTCCAGTATTTATTCATTGAATATTGACCTTTGATTTTGATGAGAAATACTATAAAATCTACAGGTAACACACACAGGTAAAATACAGGTGACTTAAGTGACTTCACCAGAACAGACTATAATTACTGTACAAACATACTCAGTAGGGTGTTATTTCAAAATGTAGGCGTTCAGGGAATCAGCCAACCAGGGACATATAACTTTCTTTTTAAACGGTGCCATATATAACATGTAGCATCTCACTAATTTTCTCTCATAACGAGCCATACACAACATGTAACATCTTACTAATTTTCTATTATAACGGGCCAAATACAACACTTACCTATTTTCTATTATAACAGGTCGTATATAACATTTATATTAAAATATTTTATTCATATTTTTTTTTATTTTAACGGGTCGTTGTAACATGTATGCCATTTGAATAACCGGCCGTTTATAATGACTTACATCATATAGCCTTTATTATGGGGGCATGACAGGTTTGTTACATACACATGTACCAGTATTGATTTCGGTTATAATACTTCTAGTAACACAAGTTTAAAATGCAATTCATTCAAGATGTGAAATAAATGCTAATCATTTTGGGTTTTTTTTATTAGCCAAAACAGAAATTATACCGTTATTTGTGATTTTTGGGTAATTGTCCGCAATTGATAAAACGTGTCCATGAAAGCTCAGTAAATCCCAGACAAGATTCATAGAGTAAATTTCAACATCATGGGTACATATATGAATGAGGTAATTTAGGTTAATTATTCTATAGACAAACGTTTGAGATATGATTTTTTTCGTTTGTATAGAAAACGAAACTCACTGAATTCCAAAAATAATGTGTTTGATTTCAACAAAATGTATTCCCTATAGTATAAACGCAATTCTTAATAAAATTCAAGCTCAATTTATGTACAAACAACCTGTAAAACCATGTTTTCGGAACTCCTTTGAAGTGCACAGAAACCAAACGCGTGAACTCACGGCGTGTGCTGATTAGAACACCAGAAATCACGGACACCTGTGGTGCAGTGCCAGGTGTGATGAGCTTGTGGACCGTAATTTCACACCTGGTAATTGTTTAGCGGTATACTAACCAATTCAAACTTGAGAACTCGTAATTCTCCGAACATGTTTATACATCTTTTAAAAGTCCTTTTTTAAGTGAAGATATGACTTGCGACACGAATTGAAAGCAAAACCACCAGGGTCTCGATCACTTCATAATAATGACACAATTACAAAAATAAAAGCAAAAAAATACATAAAATTTGGAGGGAAAAAAAATCATACAGAGTTAGAGCGCATGCGCGACAGGAAAGACCGAAATTTAGAGCAGAGAGAAATACGCAACGAAAATCGTCAATTACTAAGGGCTAAGGAAACAACGAAGTATCCTTTTAGTGTATAATAACATCGTACACCTCAACAATCCATCGTATGCCCATTATGTAGAGTAATCAACGGGTAAGTCGGTTCCCAACCCCAAAATACCACCTTCATCTGAGACGGCCGCCATCTTGTTTATCTTACCTACGACCGAGATAACTACTCAGTACGACAACAAACTCAAACTAAACTCCATCAACAGTCAAAATTACTAGATGTCAGAGAACAAATTAAGAAAATTCATAAATAAACAAAGAGATCCACCAACCGGAAAAAGATCACGGCAACCGGTAATCCTAACAGATAGCAAAGGAAAATGGCTACAAAGACATACGTGTAGCGATGTAGAAAAACAAATTGTGTGGCTATCCAAAAGTGGAGCAAAAATAGAAGACAGTACACACTGGTTAAAGAAAAACATAGCAAAGAAAATAATTCAATACGGTGACATATGGCTGTATGTCTGGCTTGGAACCTGCAACCTAACATCCAAATCCAAGCAATACATCTCACTAAATCAGGAAGATGAAGTCAACAAGCTAACGCGAAAATATCAAGAAATCATCAACACCATACAAAAATACCCGGGGTCAAAAATCACGATCCTAGAAACTCCAGTATATTCGATCAAATCCTGGAACACAACGAAAGGACACAAAGATCCAAATACATTTAACGAACAAGACGAACAGCTCGCAGAAGAGATATACAAACTAAATGGCAAAGTTCGAGAAATAAATAACAACTTAGGTACACACTCCCCAGAATTCTCATCTGATTTGAGCACAAACACAAAATACAAATGCGGGAACAAAAGGAAACTAAAAACCAAGAAACAATATAACTACCATCTATACAAAGACGGAATACATCCAGACACGCTTCTAGCAAAGACGTGGCTAAAGAAAATAGCAGAACAAACGAAGAGAGACTGTTGGGAAAACAGTAATAAAGAGTAAGTCAATCTAACAAAATCAGTCAGCGTGGGTTTTTCCACACTATACTGTTTCATCATGTTAGCATTGACCCTCCTATTACTGGTACACACCATCATCACCAACAACAGAGAACATACAAAAACTTGGAACCATCAGCAACTATTACACAATGCGTTAAACACCAAAATGCATAGCGCAGGAAGAAGACCTATATTACTACCATCAACCTCCAATAAACAACACAACTTAATCATACTTACCATACTATTAGCCGGAGACATAGAACTCAACCCAGGTCCTAACAAAAACGCCAGCATATACCCATGCGGCCTGTGTGAAAGGCCAGTGTCTTGGAACTGCCAAGGGGTATGCTGCGATGCCTGCGACATCTGGCACCATAAATCTTGCATCGAATTATGCACCCAGGACTACGAGCTTCTAGAAAGATCAAACGTCCAATGGCTTTGTTGTAAATGTGAGAGTATAAACGTCAGCTCTTTCACATTCAGGAGCTATGAGTGTGAAACTTCCAACATTTATGAACCACTATCGGGACTAGACATCACTATGGAATCAGTAAGATCAGCCTTTAGCCCACTAAGAACAAGCAGCCCAATAACAAGGAACACCTCAACAACACCAAGAAATACACTACCTAGTGATAGATCAAGACTAAGTAGCAATCCATATGAAGTACCAACAAAGAAAAACCTACGCATCATGACAGTGAACTGCCGGAGTATCAAAGATAAAAGAGAAGAATTTGAGGCCGCAATACACTATTTAAAACCTGACATAGTGTGCGGAACAGAGTCATGGCTAAAAGGAATTAAACCAGGAAAGAACCACACAAAAGATGCGATAAAATCAAGCGAAGTTTTTCCATCAAACTACATCGCATATAGAAATGACAGAGGAACGCTTGGAGGAGGAGTCTTCATACTTGTAGAGAAGTCTCTCACATCTGTGGAACAAACATCATTCATTACAGATGGTGAGTTAGAATGGATAAAGATCAAGATGAAAAACAACAAGGATCTACTAGTAGGGACATTCTACATGCCCCATAGAGAGCTAAAACACCTAGAAGAGCTAAGAAAATCTTTAGAAATTATTGATAAAGAGAACATAAACAACATCATACTTACGGGTGATTTCAACTGCCCTAACATCAATTGGGAAAATTTAACAGCAACAGGACAAGATAAAGAAATCCAACAAAGGTTAGCAGATATTACCGGAACAAACAACCTCACCCAAATACATGAAACACCAACTAGAGAAGGAAACCTGTTAGACCTGATCTTTGTGACCAACCCTACCTTAGTTAAGTCATCAGTAAATGTACCAGGAATTTCCGATCACGATATTATCATCACAGATTTTGATACTAAGGTACACCATCAAAGCAACGTTAGTAGGAAATGTTTTATATACAATAAAGCAAACTGGGAAAACATCAACCAGGACCTAAAAGACCTAAATAACACCATAGAGAACAACCAAAAGGAGGGGAATACAGTACAACAACTCTGGGACACCTTCAAACATGCACTATTTAGCACCATGGACAGAAATATACCAAACAAGCAAGTCAAATCCAAAAACTCAATACCATGGATTAAGTCCAAACAACATAGGATGCTAAAGAAAAAACAAAGACTATACAGACAGGCACGGAAAACAAATAAATGGTCAAACTATAGATTTTTCCAGAAAGAATGCAAAAGACAGCTACGTAAGGCAGAGTACGAATATGTAAACACCAACATCATAGAGGGCCTAGAAAACAAAAATACAAAACCGTTCTGGAAATATGTAAAATCAAAAAGACAAGACTCCTGTGGTATAGCACCCCTCAAAAAAGGACCTAATTTAATATCGGACAGTAAAGGCAAAGCAGAGATATTATTAAATCAATTTAAGTCAGTATTCACAAAACCAACAGATAGTGGACTTCCATCAACAAGACTAAAATCAAAGGAAACTATCAAACCAATCAAAATATCTCAAGAAGGACTCAAAAAGCTACTACAAAAGGTTAATGTCACAAAATCTTCCGGTCCAGACAACATCCCAAACAGGATCCTAAAAGAATGCGCAGAACACCTAGCACCTATACTAACAAAGATTATGCAACAATCATTAGACACAGGGAACCTCCCCAAAGACTGGAGAGATGCAAATATATCAAGCATTTTCAAAAAAGGAGACAAACACCTACCAGAGAACTATCGTCCTGTGTCACTAACATCGGTCACATGTAAGATCCTCGAACACATAATATGCCGACACATGATGAAGCACCTGGAAAACAACAACATACTCACCAACTTAAACCACGGATTTAGATCAGGCTACTCATGTGAAACACAACTCGTAACAACGGCAAATGATTTCCTACGAGAGTACGACAAAGGACACCAAGTCGATGTTGCCATCCTAGACTTCTCCAAAGCGTTCGACACAGTCCCACACGACAAACTACTCCATAAACTAGATCAATATGGAATAAAAGGAAGCCTACACTCATGGTTAACAAACTTCCTCACCACCAGGAAGATGAGAACAATAGTTGAAGGTGAGAAATCAGAGGAAACATCAGTGGATTCTGGAGTGCCACAGGGTACTGTACTCGGACCAATAATGTTCCTATGCCATATAAATGACCTCCCGGATTGTGTCAACTCGTCCGTACGCCTATTTGCAGATGACTGCCTGCTATATCGCAATATAAACGCAGATAAGGACCACCATCAATTACAGACAGATCTAAACAACCTGGAAAAATGGGCAATAGACTGGGGTATGAGATTTAATGCGAAGAAATGCTATATCATGTCAATCAACCAGAAAACATCACGGTACTATGAATTAAACCAACATATACTACAAGAAGTCCGGGACAACCCATATTTAGGCTTACAATTTTCAAACGATCTGAAATGGAACATCCATATAAACAAGACCTACAGTAAAGCCAATACCACCCTAGGCTTCGTAAGGAGAAACCTAAGAAACGTACCCGAAAATTGTCGTAAAACAGCATACATATCCCTAGTAAGATCAATCATGGAGTATGGAGCTACAATCTGGAACCCATACTTACAAGGGGATATCGACAAACTGGAGCGGATACAGAACAGAGCAGTCCGCTTCATCAAAAAAGACTACAAAAATAGAGAACCAGGATTCATTGCATCAATGAAACAACAACTAGAACTGGAAAACCTAGAAGACAGAAGACTAAGCTTGAGATTAATATTAATGTACAAGGTGGTTGAGGGGTTGGTGCCGTCGTTGCCACCAGCCGAATACACAAAACAGACAAGACCCACTCGCCAGATAAAACCGAGGCAGTTCAAAGACCATATCACAAAAAACGTTGTAGAAAAAAGAGTCTGTAACAACTCAAGAGGACTGGTCATTCCACCGAGTAAGACACCACAGTACCAGTTCTCCTTCTTCGTAGACACTACAATACACTGGAACCACCTACCAGACAAAGTCGTGCATGCGAAATCCGTGGAGGAATTCAAAACCGCCCTCCGGAACCAGCACCAATAAAACCCAAGGCGCTCTCTCTCTACCGTTGTATAAAAACCTATATAGGGCACTACAACGTATTCATACAGATACAGATACACGAAAATCATTACGAGTTTATAAATTTTACTATTAATTATGATTAGTCACGATGAAATAAATTGTTTGTGTTTTATCATTAAAAACGGAGCTAAAATAATGGTTTTAATAAGTACCTATGCTTTATACCTGTACAGAAAGTATCAATTATATTATAATTGTTGCGAATCACTTTTATATAATTTCACTGACAACGATCGTATATAAATAATGTCTTTCTCAAGCATTTAATCGTCCTTGATCCCTGAGACCATGACATGTAAAATAAGGGATAAAATCTGTATATGTAGAAGTTTGTTGTAGACTTTAACACTGGTATTCATACGGGAGAGAGATTTAGTATATTGTAGATCATGATGATTATAATATATTACTTTCTAAATTAAGTGTCCTTCATGACTAAAGCGGGTTTTGCATAGAATATAACGCTTGAATTTACTGTACGTGTGTTCGTCTTTTCTCACAAACCAGAATATCCAGAACTGTTGTATTTGTTGGTATGTTTATTTGAATATTAATTTGCGAATGAAATGGCACATTATTTTAGTTTAAAATGTTTATGATGTGTTGCTTTCTTTGGTAACGAGTAAGAAATGGTAAACACATAACTAATATACATTTATTGGTGATTGACCGATTATTACACAAGTCTGTGTAAACCAAGCGGTCATTTTCAGAGTCAATTTCACTATGTTATTATTATTTTCTTAACTGAAACTTATATTGTTGGATTCCGACTTCTCGTCGGCAATATTCGCCAAATTCAACAACCTCAAATCTCATGTCCAGATCGTATTCAAACATATTTGTACTGATACTGTTCACACTGTCCTCTATGCTACTGGCCACCATACCAGTCACTCTGTTCAACCTGTGACGTCATAGACTGAAGAGTTCCAAATCAGCGTGACTGACCGATACGCTGATTAACAGTCGATCGACAGGTGCAAATCGCGTACTTCGATGTGCGATATCTCGGCACTCGGCCAACCGATTTTGATGCGGTTTGCGACATTCTTCTTTGGTGGTTACAAAGAATAACATATTTGATTATCGTTTTTCGTTCAGGGTACACTTTAACATAAATAGATGATGGAACTCGTCTCCAATACTTTCATTGCAAAAATCTCCTTTATATATATATTATACCACCTTCCTTTGTGGAAGAACGAATCGTCTGTATCATTTGAGTCGGTACCGACATCGTAAGTATAGGTGATTATGGTAGGACCGCTTCACGGCTGAGCGCTCCCAAGTCGAGGCTAGCCGCAGGACTCGATGGTCACGGATGGCTGCTGTCCAGGTAAAGTAGTCTACGGCTGGCAGTGCTGGTATTGCCGCGCGACAGAACCGCCCGAGGCGAATCTCGCAATATTCGTCATGACGTTTAATATTAGGCGATTTTCACGAAAACTGGATTGCTCCGTCAATACTAGATTCGAAGAGCAGAATTAGCGTCAGTGGAGAAAAAAATAGACCCTGTCGGAAATTTCTAGAATGTCGGGGGAAATCTCGTCATATTCTATGAGAAATCGTCGATGTAAGAAACTTTTAGATAGTCATGAAATAAATAGTGTAAAGTTCATGATTTCTAGATAGCTCGATAGAATTAGACGGTGGTCATGTTAAATTGGATATGATTCACAGAACTAGCTTTGACCGTCGACAATTAGCCATGAAAATTCATAATTAGATATGTTGCTGAAAAAATGGACTGGGTTGGGTTAAATTAGATCTTTTTTGGTAAAATTGGTGAAAATTTCAGAATAAGTAGAAAATATGAAAAAACTAGTACATTCGTGTCTCCCAGTGTATGTCAGCACCTGGACAGGGGGAACTACTTCTTTTGTTTTCAAACTCTCGCATTAGGCCTAGTTAGCATACGGGGTAGGTTTTTCGTTGATAAAAAATGTAATAAGTTGAATATCTAACAGTGTCTTCAGTAATACCAAATCTATTTCACTTGTGTGGCTAATATTTTGATATTTTTCATTCGTGCTGCGCATTCGTGAAAATATCAAAATATTAGCCCCACTCTTTAATAATATTTGGTATTACTGAAGACACTGTTAGATATCCTCTATATATTATACTACCGTCATCTAGAATTCCTCCAACAAAACACCATTTTTTAAAACTTCTCCCTCAGTTGTCCAGATTCCTGATTTACATACGGGGTTGAAAGGTCATGCGCTTATATAATCGACTGTCACCAGGTGCAATTTTTGGGGTCATCTCGGCATGCTTTATTTTACAGGTACATGTAAAGAACGTCGCTTGTGCGATCAGGGACTAGTTAGATAGCATGTTTTAATGCCAGTGATGATATCATCCTTTCCTTTTTTTCAACTGCATCATTTCGGTAGTTGTTAAAACTTCGTTTTTAAATCGGAAGATTGCAAGAATGGGTTCTGGCGTTAGCTTTAAAATTCTGGGGTTGACACTAAAAAAACTACTAGAAATACCCCTAAAGTATTCTCTTTTCTTTCTCACTTCAATTCAGTTTCTTATTCTTTAAGCCCTTCAGCCAGCTTAATTATTATTAGAGTAGCGTTGGATGCTCAAGTTGATGAAAATCGAAATCAAGTAAGCAAATAATACGGTTTCAAAAAAATGAATAAAAATGGGTTCAAAATCAAATGAAACTCAACCTCAATATTTCAATAATAACACGGTGATACATTTATATGCAAGTCCCGAGTCTTGTATGTACTCGTTAAACTTTGATTGAATGTTTACAAATTTGCTATATCCATTTTCTGCCGGGGTGCTTCGCCGTTCCGTGTCTATGAACCTCGTCGCTACAGACCTTGAGAAAGTCCGCAGCTTTGATATCGCTGATATTGCTAGTCAATTTGTTGCAAGTAAGTTGGATTCGTTTGGAAAATTAAAAGACCGTCTTATTAATCCAAACATAGAATTTGCTTTCTTAACTTGGGTACTTATGTTCATCGAAAAATAGAGATTGATCTATAACTACTCCCAAATCATTTTCCTTGTCTACTTCCTGTAATTCTTCATCTTTTAGATACTATTTTTGTTCATCCTTATGCCTGCCTATGTGCATCGACTTGCATTTATGGGGGTAAAATTAAAGCGAACCACTGACTGAATAGTATCTGGTAGGTTATTTATGTAGATTACGAACAATGTTGGCCCGATTACCGATCCCTGGGGAACTCCTGAGGATACATAGCTCCAGTTGGAATGCTTGCCCTTTTAAATAACTCTCTGTTTCCTGTTGACGATGAGGCTGGCCGTCCATTTGATAAATGTTTCACTGATTCCATAAAATGACATTTTGCTTAAAAATCTTTTGTGTGGAACAGTATCGAGCGCCTTCTGGAAACCCATATATATGCAATCGATCGAATGCCTGTTATCTAATTGTTCTGTCCATTCGACGTGGACCTTCCAGCCATTAATCCGTATGTTAAAAAGAATGCGTTTTGTTTCAAATATTGGGTGATGTGACCTCTTAGCAAAGTTTCTAGCAATTTGTATCCAACTGATGACAAACTAACCGTTCTGTTATTCCCTGGTACGCATTTATCTCCCTTTTAAAAATTGATGTTATCTGGCTTTTTTTTCCAATCATCTAGTACAGTAGTGGTTTCCATCGAAATAGTGAATAACTTTGCTAATGCTGATGCAATCGTCTCTGCTGTTTTCTTGAGAAATATTGGATGCAATCTATCAATTCCTGGCGACATATCAATCTTTAATTTCAAAAATTCTTTTGAAACCGACTCACGATTTATACACAATTGCTGCATTGGGGAAACGATGTCTCTATATGGAAGGGAGGGGATTTCTGTTTCTTCATCTGGTTCCGTAACAAACACACTTTTGAAAATAAAAGAATTTTTAAATATTCGCCTTCTCCATGTCATTTTGTTTTTTACGAGAGTGTTTGTTACCAGGTACTGAATCTATATCTCTAATTTCGGCTTTCGTTTTTGACTTCGATCGGACGTATCTCTATATTACTTTTGGATTGCTTTTTGTGTCCGCAGACAGTTTATTGTCAAAGTCCTTCCTTAAAAAAAACAAACAAACAAAAATATGGTTCCATACCCTGAATTAGTTAATTTAACTTAATGTGACAAGTCCATTAATTGACATAATTTTAGGTTGCTCTCGCACGGTTTTCTTCGGCACATATAAGCAAAAGGTTGAAATATGTTGATATGGAATTTTTAATAAAGCGACTCATAGATATTTGAAATTTACTAATCTATGATATATCGAAGTAGAATATTGTGTAAATTTGTGATAGATTAAACCTGGTAACTCTTTGATTTTGTCAAATAATTTCCCATCTTATACCTTTTGTAATAAGCTAAAAATACATGACATCTTTCTTCACCCAAAGTAACTGAATTTAACTTAATGCGACATGATCATTGACAATATTTGAGCATGATTTTGTCAGCTTTCTTGCATATCATTTCCTTTGGTGCATGAAAGTGAAAGTTTAATATGTTGTATGGTATTTGAGGCAAAGATCTCAACCATCTCAATAAAGGGCTGGTCAGAGGCGTTTATTTCAAAATTTAAAACATTTAAGTATTGCATTAAAAATTTGAGAAAAAAAAACTGTCATCGTAAGCTAATATTACACTGTATGCAATACGATTCTCAAAACTTTGCTACTCGACATAAACAAATATCAGCTTATCAAGATATCAAAACATCAACATGCATCACCAAACGACACAGTAATTTCATTGAACAAACAAACACTAAAGAAGATAAATATTACATATCTAAACGTCGCCTGTCTCTAAAACGTTAATAAACACGTATAACGTTATTATTTACTGTACTGAAGAGTAGGCCTACTGGAAGCTTACTAGTTTATATTTGTAATAGAAGAGAATTGAGCGCTAGTCTGGGTTAAGAAAATATTAAAACTCCCCGGTCCTGACGGGAAAAATTAATACAACTCACTTAGACTGCAGCTAAAGCCATTGAGTTGAACGAGTAAGCGGAGTGAAGTCCCGACGTTATTTCATCCGGAACTCCTCGGAGGATCATTTCAGAGACAATACCCGATGAGTTCAGGATGGCTTTATTCTATGGTTTACCTTTATATACGTATGCGGACAAGCCGACAACACCAGTTGTGTCAATAATTCATATTACGTACACATATTGATGTTAATTAGGCTTTGAAAGACATTGTTAAAATGACTGGGCCAAAACAAATATAAAACAAGCTGATCCATAATGATTCTAATGCTAACAACTTCGTATGCCGACCCGGTCGATCCTTACAATCGTGCTAAAAGGAAGGAAACGCCCAGTCTTAATTAATCAAAACGCCGGTTTATTCATATTAAAATACCCCAGTCGTATGGAAAAATACTGAGAAGGTGACAAAAATAGGCCATTTTCAAAGCAATCTTGTGACCGTTCTGTAAAAGATATCAAAAAACTAAACAGACCGTTTTCGTCAGGAAGCATTTATCTATTAATATGTGAATATATATGTTTATGGACTTTTACCCGAATTTAGAGCTCGATGTTAACAGAACCTCTAAGTCAAAATGACGATTTTGGCATGTTGACCCAAAATATCTCTTAAAAACGTATTTATACAGTGATACCAGATACATCAAGACCTAGATCGAGCCGAGTTTTATAATGGTGCAACATATCAGCCAAATTGATTGTAATTGCCAATTTTTCCACCCTCAAATCGCTACAATAGCCGGCAAAAATGTTATCGCCCCTTGCTACACTTCATTCTTTATATATATATTTATTTATTTATCCTGCAACTATCACCGCAGTGTCACTATATATATTTTTGCTGTAGGTGGCAGTGACGGAAAACAGCTGTATTTTGGAATCTTAGGACGTGCGTCAATTCGATTAGCCTACTTTTAAATGAAACAACGTTAAAAAAAATATTTGGATTATTATTGATATCGTTTCACTTCAAATTATTACTTTTGATAATTGTTGCAGGATAAATAGAATAAAGGGTCTGAGTCTTAAAATATAAGCTGTATTGTTTGCTCGGGACAAGGCTCGCCACTTCTGCCTTTCTTTACCCTCGCCAAAATATAGATTATATTTTAAGACACTGGCCATATATTCTCTCTCTATATATATATGGCTATGTGTGTTCCATAGTATCTATGATAATTACCTTGTTTAGCCCAGCCAATCAGCGAGCCATGACGTGGGTGATTGAAGTTTACATTTATATCAGTCGTCAGCTCGTTGTAAATATTATCTAAGCTGTAACAGAAACACAAAATGTCAGATTTCCCTATTCACCAACACATTCCCACCTACACATACGCTGTATTTAAGGATCTTCACCAGTAATATTGCATATCGCATCCTGTTGCAAATCTCCCAGGAGTTTAGGAGGCATAGCATTTTTGCATTTGCACTTCCCGCGATAGCTCAGTCGGTAAGATTGCTGTATCATTACGGCAGTTACTTCAGATGAAGATCCGATGTGTGTGGTTCAACGCTCCCTACCCGTGTCAGTTTGTGTTTTTTGGAAGTTGAGAAACGGTCCGGTCTGTGCTGTTGTGGCTGTGTCCTTGGGCAAGACACTTGACCCTCTCTGGATGAGATGCGAAAGGCATCCCGTGTGTTTTTCAGTGAGGTAGCCGACAACTACTACAAGGAGACCCCGCTTCAAAATGAATCTGGCTGTTCATAGGGGATACATTAAGCAAACAAAAAAGATCTATCTTCACATCAAACACAATTTTGTAACAAAAAATGTCTGCAGCCCTTGAAAGAGATTGATAGAACTTCTAACCCCTTTGGGGAGAGACAGCTAGGGGAATGTCAAACAGAGGGGGAGATTCTTAAATTGTAAAGTACGGGGATTTTTTAATGTTTCGATCTCCCCGTCTCGCTCCCAAAGGGGGCAAATTATTATTAGAATCTTACATGGGCATATGCGCAGCGATATCTCAACCTGAGTGTCTGTCTAGTCAGCACAAGGCTTACAGAGTGCTGGCCAGCCAAACTCTTACACGAGGGTTGATATATCCACTGGACAGGTCCTTGGTATATTATTTTTCTTACATATTTTTTTTTAAAAAGAAACAAATTGTAAACTGTTGTGAAACTTTTTTCATTGCACTATCATCAATGTTCTCGAAATGCGCATTAATAATTGATAACGTTATCAATTATGCGACATGGTTAAGCTATCATCAGTGGGGTCATAGCGCGTGATAACCTATCTCTTCCCTGCAATAAACTGGTTATAGACAGTTATAGAGAGTTATATTTACCCTTCTAAAACGGAAATTCGCTTGTGAAGTATGAGAATAATTTTCCCTTACTCTGTTTAAATGCTTATATTAAATCAATGCAAAACAGATGTGACATGACTGAATTCTCGTCATGATATCATTGTATTGTTGCAAATAAGGTGTGACTTGCCTCAATCGCGCCCAGGGTAAGATAAAAATACATCTGGAACACACATACCATAGGTACATATGGGTAATAGATTATATTACAGCCCATCAGTAAACATCATTAGTTTGACTATTGCCAATGTTCTTACCTAGGTGGAATAGGCACCCCGTCCGGAACACTGAAACTCAGACCTGAAATATAACGGGTAAATGATAAAAAAAAGATTCTTCACATTTACACTTGTCAGTGATTTTCCTGTCAATACATTAAGGGTCCAATATGAAAAAGTTAGATTTCTGTTCCAAATTTAGGAACCAAATAACCGAATTTACTTTTTGATGATTGAAAGTCTAACACTAAACTCGCTTGATAATAGGTCTTGTCCTAAAACATCCTGATCTTCAGCTCATACCTCTTTTTCAATTAACAACATATCTAACCAATTTCTTGCTTTGCAATTTCCTATATCAACCAGGAATATGGCCCCGAATCGCTCACCTGCTATCCAGTGATCCGTTTAATACAATAACATAGTTAAGAACAAGTGCATCAGATACCAAGTGTATAAATATCATGGCCTCACGGTTATCTAAATATGTGTCTTTTACATATTATGGACAATTTACCTCTTTCAAACTTTAATCACGGTCAAGGTCATTCTTTTGAACAAACTGTCTAGTCTTTCACCCCAGCATGATACAAGCCAAATACCAGGTATCTGGGACATTTTGCTATTGGAATATTTCAGCCCGCTACCTTGAATGAAGGTCAAGGTTAGTGATTTGAACAAACTCCATTGAGAAGAAGTTTAACAAGAGGCCCGAGCTTGATATATCTCGGCACTTTTGAATCCCGTGACTTTGTATTCGAGGTCAATGTCGTTCATCCCAGCATGCTACAGGCTAAATATCAGGTTTCTAAGTGTTTGTTTTCGAGAAGAAGACTTTTAAAAGATTTGACATAGTTGAGCTTGATGACGTTGAATGAAGCTCAAAGTCACCAGTGTGTGTCATTTAATTATTTTGTTATGCAAAGCTATCTGATGTTTTAGCAGGCAAATGCAACTAATATTTGTGCATATCGAAAAAAAATCAACATTGAAAGATTTCACCTTTGTACTTGTTTCAAAGGTCCCATATCAGGTTTCCGTCCTCTGACTTCGTGCGAAGATGTCATTTATAGATTTTAGCATATTTGACTCCTGTGACCTTGAATGAAGCTCTGGGTCATTCATTTCAACATAGCCTTTCACCCCAGCATGCTATATGTCTAATATCAGAATTGAATGAAAGTCAATGCCATCCATTTGAATAAACTTGGTAGCCATCACCCCAGCATGCTGCAGACCTGTTATTGCCTCTTTGGACCCGTTGGTAATTGTGAAGACGTCGTTTAAAGAGTTTGGCCTATTTGACCCTATGATGTTGTATATCAATCAACGTCATTCATTTTAACAAGTTTTGTAACAATTCATCGCGGCATGCAACAAGCCGAACATCAAGTCTCTGGGTCTTTTGGTTATTGAGAAGTCGTTTTAAGATTTTAGCCTATTTAACCCCTGTTACCTTGAATGTAGGTCTAGGTCATTCATTTGATCACACTTGGTAGTCCTTCACTCAAACTTCATGCTACATGCCCAATATTAGGTTTCTGGGTCGCTTGGTTATTGGGAGGTAGTTGTTTGAATGGAACAGATGACAGACGGACGACAGACGCTGTGATACTGCATAAGCTTACTTGCCCTACGGGAAGGTGAACTAAAAATGGCTGACAGCTATGTTATCAAGCGTGATGCCAATGGAAATGCCATCATTTTGTTGTCCAGAAAGCCTGTAATTTTGTGTACTGGTTGGCATTGTCAGAATTGTAACTGACTAAAATAGACATGGATCAATTTAACTGAACAGGTGAGCTACAAATGGCTTGTTGTCAAGTGTAATGTCAATATAAATGGAAATGAACACTAGAGAACACTGGGGTATTATCGACCACTGGGTATTATCAACCATTTGTCTTATTAAAGCTTGATAAAAGTCGTAAGAAGCGTCATCTTGTCATTTAATCGCTTCTATCACTCAGAATACTCCATTCGGAATAACTAGAGGTTTTCCTTAGGTTTCTGAGAGCCTTTAAATTCCTAATGGATGGCATTGTTGAATCTGGCTAGCGCGGGATTTTCAAAACAACGTAATGTTACGGGATGATTTAACTGAAAAGGGACAATGAAAGTGATTTTTTTACTATGCACAAGCAGATAGTCTGACAGTTTTTATTGTATGAACTGTATATGAATGATTATTTTTATTTTTTTTTATGAAAAATGGGATAGTCATGTCAGCTACAAGAAAAATGGGATGGTCGATAATACCCTGACGAAATTATAATCGCAGGGTATTATCGACCGCTGGCTAAATCGAAAAATAAAGGCGAGTTCCGCATGTGTGATTTAACATTATAAAGGTTATATACATATTTGACTCGTTAGTAAACTATTTGTACGGTAGTGTAATGGTTAAAAAAGATTAAATAAAGTGATAGTTCCGCTAACTTATTTTGCAATTGAATATGTGTTCGAGTACACTCATCGGCATGTATTTCAATTTTTGCTGTTGTAACTGATCAATCAGAATTAAGATATGCAGTGGAATATAACTAAAATAATCTGTATAGTCTATATTCAAAATCAAATCGGTAATTAGATGGATTTAAACTTACAATAAAAGGATTTATTTATTAGATTATATCTTTTTTAGATACACTTGTGTTTATATTTATTTACCAGAACAGTCCCAAATGAATCAGATACAAGCTTTAATCCCGTTGTAACATATTAGCATAACAACAATACAATTAAAGATAATTAGCACCTGATTACGTATCAGATTGATGCTAAATATCAGTTCTGTAGTTTATGGTAATAGATTCCATGCAGCAACGATGCAACTCTCATAAACCTGAATCGGGATGCAGATATTCAGGCATACAGGTTCCGGTGTGACTTCTGTTTGCAAGGCCCATATATACATGGCTCGAAACAACTTACATTTTGTATTTGTTTCCATAGTTTGTTTTCGGCACCCTATACCTTATACATTTCTGTAGTTACAATTATGATTTTAAAAGAAGCTCCGTATATGACCGAGGAGTGTGTTATAGCTAGTTTGGATGAAAAGATTGTCGATAATAAAAAAATTATACTACCAATTCTTTAAAAAGTTTTCTTACAGTCGATAATACCCGGAAGTGGTCGATAATACCCAGCATATATTGTTGAATAACACTGAAGGTTATCTCAAGGTCATAAAACGTCTGTCCATCAAGTTGGTCAATAAATATAGCTCTTCAATGAGGCTATCGGATCATCGATGTTTGAGCAGTATGTGACAGTGCAACTCTCGGATACAGTGAATTTACCCTTAAATGGTCGATAATACCCCAGTGTGCTCTACATTGTTGCCCCCACAGTCTGTAATTATATGCACTGATTTTCATCGTGTGCGTGTGCGCATGCGCGTGTGCGTGTGTGTGTGTGTGTGTGTGTGTGTGTGTGTATGTGTGTGTGATATATCCAAAATGTACACTATACTTTTCTTCAATACACTTACCATGAGCTTGACCTGGTCCAGGGTATGGATCCTGTCCCAATATCACCACCTTCACCTATAAAAAAAAGGCTTATTTCAAGCTCTGCTAAATTACATATGAAAATATAAGTAGCCTGTAAAATTATAGATATATTCAAAATTATTTTATCTTATTTTACTTATTTCTGAGAATCGTTAGTCACAAATCACTAATTAAGCTGTCTTATAAGACTCTTCAATTCTTAGTATAAACATGTTATAATAAGAATTCAACGGAAGTGGCTGTGTCGCATGTGCAGCAATAAAATTGATCTGCTCCGCAAATCAAAACTAGCTTCATGCAAAATTTGAGTGGTTTTCATACAGAAAGCAGTAAGCACTATATGAAGATTTAGGTTGATTGAACCAAAGGCAACTGGACAGACTTTCTATTTATTTACTGTGACCTTGACCTTCGAACCTAAAAAGCAATCCCATGCAAGCACTTTTAATTATAAAGCACTTTATAAGGTTGCAAACTAATTAAGATACTTCATGTCAGTCAGTGAAGGCAAATCACAATATCACACTTTACCGACTCTAGCACGTTTTTTGTCAGTAAACTTCATTATGAAGCGTCTAAAATTCTACAATAAATATATCTAGAGTACAATATAATTTCTTAATAAAGTTTCAGATGATTCTTCTGATGTAAAATATAAAAATGAAAATGGGCTGTACAAGTTTAAGAACTATATAAGTACTTGATAGGTGGGGACTGATGCTTAATTTCTTAGTTTTCAAAGGACAGTATTCAACTAAAGAAATTTCGTTTTCGAGGAAATGTTTTTGTCTTACAAATGGTAATTTGTAAAGTGTATTTCAGCAAAAATAGGTCCCGGGTAATAGCTACTATGCGTAGGTAGGCTATATGTTGATGATATAATGATTTCACCAGTACTGTTTTCACTTTCTCTTTCCGAGATTCCCGTGTCTGTTTACTGTTTTTACTGTCAAGTAGAGCTCGTTTGTGCACTTGACATCGAAGGTAGTATACGAGGCCATATACAAGCGTTTCATCAACCTTGATCGACCTGCTAAGAAATTGGTGTTTAGTAATCGTTTATTTCTCGGGGTAGTGTCACCCTTGTAGTCATTGAAGTGTCATAATTTCGTTACGGTCTGTGATTATTAGCTGACCAATGCCCCATATATTTCACCATTTGATTATACAACATGCATTTTATCATACCAGGGACATAAAATAAGTAATACTACATGTATATGTCCCTGATCATACTAACTGCTCTATCAGCAGTACATAAGGTGTGAAGCATTTGAATAGATCACAGTAAAAGGTTTCATCAAATTCATACATTTTTTCTAAAGCAATTAATTTAATCACTGAATGCAACATCTATGTGTTTGTATGCCTCATCAGCAATCAACTCCCCTGTTAGATCCTTGTCCCTTTTTGGTTATTTACATCACAAAACCTGCATCCGATTATTATTGTCATGTTATTAAATGACATATAGGCTTAAACAGCTAACAAACGGAAACCCCTGAGAATGGAGACCATGAATGAGGTACTTCAGTTAACGGTGTTATCCTCTAACATTGTTGGTGTAAAGGATTTGAACGAAAATGGTGGAAAAAGTCCTCACAGGCTTCCTAGGTACCCTAGTTTCCAGTACAGACAAAGACTGAGAGATGTCTCTCTGTATCAGCTAAATATGATCAGTAATAAGAGTAATGTTGAAACTGTGACACTGTCATCCGACTTTCCCATGTGCTTGGATCTAGAAGCTTACAATAGCGTGGGAAAACGTACGCATGGCTTTGTACACTGAAGGAATACTATGACCCCACCTTTGACGTTTTCCATTGCTAACATAAAAAAATGAATCTACAATAAATTTTATTAATGTATAATTAATATATATGACATGAAATAATATGCTATATAACTAAATATTTTAGACATGTAACAGAAAACTTACTGAGTCCGGAGAACAATATCGTGTCCAGGAGAACACCAGCTCAGCTGGTGGATATATCGTCCTATAGCGAACATATATCTCATCATCTATAAAGTTTGCAAGCTGAAAGATAAAATGTATAATACCGTCTTTGATTCTGTGGCTTGTTAGAAGCGATATTAATGTCATTATTTTTATATATAATGTGTAATTATAATTTAGGTGAGATGATCCTAAAAAGGGCTACATTGTATGGCAAATCGCAACAAACGCATTGAAATCTAATTTCAATTGTATTTACCACATGGAAATAAGGTTGTGAAAATTCGTTGTTCAGTGCCCATTTCCAGGCGTCCCCCATGTTGTTATACCATGTCCAGAAAATCTTTCTTTGAGGCAGGTCAAACCATGGAAACCAAACCAGACGTGGAGACTGATGTAATAGAGGGCTACACATGGCGGTATTGAACATGTTGTTATTGTCGATGTGGCAGCAAGATATATGGTTGTGACACTAAACTGTACAGTGTTTAAATATATACACCTGGAACGTGTGGTGTGTAAAGCATACCGCTGACTTGGACTGACCAAAAACACACACAAAACAAAATTGTGTAGCGTTTTGCGTCAAATTGTTACGCCCATTATTGTAACTAATCGTCTGATTGGCTAATTCCTATACTTCCTGATCTGTGGGCCTGTGGACTTGAATGTCAGCAAGCATGGTTAGATACTCGAATGTCCTTTAG